>NW_007577816.1:282803-398859 GCF_000690725.1 Stegastes partitus
GTGTGTGTGTGTGTGTGTGTGTGTGTGTGTGTGTGTGTGTGTGTGTGCGTGCGTGCGTGCGTGCCTGTGTGTGCATGCAAGAGAGGGGGTGTTCAAACAGGCACATGATGAGACATGCAGGACACATGTGCCGCTCAGATTGCATTCACTGTCAACTGACTAAGCACTGCTAAGAAATACTGCACCGATAGTTAAAAAGGTGGAGAGGGAGCACATGTGCAGACTGACATTTAATTTTCAAGGTTAAAAAAAACATAAAACAACAGTCGTTCACATCAGAAAATGGTACAAAAACATTAGTAGACAATCAATTCAAAATGTAAAATAATTTTTTTCTAAATACACAATTTGACGTTATTCTTTAGTTTATGCGGCAAAGTCAGCTATCATTCAGTGTATAGTAGCTGTATATGAAGCAGAAGTTTGCTCTTCATTTTATCACGAGTGTCCAGAAGAGTGTACAAACTGCAAAAAGTAAAAAATTGCTAAACCTAAACCTATTTTATTTTATTTTGATGTCTCTACATTGCGCGAAACTTTTGCCAACAATGACATCACAATATTTTCATCATCATTTTCCACTGAGGCAACAGACCATGATCCCAATTTTCACCAGACACATCAGCAATTTCAGACCTATGAGCTGAACATAGCTTCGACTTGCACCAAACAGCCCCCAGGATTTAAACATGACAACTGAAATCTGGTGATTTAGAGCTGGCTGAAAATAGTACTTTCACCCTTTGTGAAGTCAGACAGGTTAAGAACAGGCTGTGCAGAAGGAGAGCTTGGTTTTATAGGTTTAGGAGTTATACAAAAACCCGTGAAAGTCATGGAATATGCAAAATTACATTTACAGATATTAAAATTCTTATATGTACATACATGAATATTTGAAATACTTGAGGTATTAAATCAATCCTTCAAGCTTTTTGAATGGCAGTGTTTCATATATGGTAAAAACATTAATATATGGATCACACCTTTAATACGTAAACAAGTTGTTTTTCTTTTTTAAATCACAACTTTAAATCCTGTCCTCTCTGCCTCAGTTATGATTTCGCCCATGTCTGTGACACAGATGTCAGAGTCAGGGAGCCGTGGTCAAACAGTTTATAAGGCAGAGTCCCTTTAGACGTCCAAATGTCCGTCTTTGCGTCGTAGCACTCAAATGTGTCAGAGTCCTCAATGACATCATGGCCATTGATGTAGCGTCCGCCTGTGATGTAGAGTTTGTTGTTGAGGACGGTGGCAGAGTGGTGCATCCTCCTCTCCTTCAGGTTGGCACATTTAATGAACCGGTTGGCCTTGGTGTCGTATGCAATCATTCTCCTGGTGTATCCTGTGACAGGGAAGACATTAATATGAGAGAAGCAGCACGTGTGGTGATGTAGCTGCACAATCTGATTCATCAAGAAATCCATCAACACTAATGAATTAAGGAAAGAAAAAAAAAGTTCTCTCCTTTTCTTTTTTGTGCATGCTTTAAAAATTCATTTTCAAATGTGCTATGTAAAATTTTAAAGCATACAAATCTTATTAACCTCATTCTTTTGGTATTTATCACAGTCTCACAATTTACTATCTACCTCCAATGATATAGATCTTTTCATCCATAACGACAGCAGGAGCAGACACGTTTTTCACCGTTCTGTTCTCCATCTTAGACCACATATTCCTGGCGATGTGATACACCTGCAGAGTGGGACAGGAGAGCAGAGGTGAGGGGAAATATAATGGGCGAGAAAGGGTAGACAGAGGAAAACAAACATGACTGTACCTGTATTATTCTGACTGGGTTCTGCATGGCATCCTCTCCTCCAAACATATAGATCCTCTGGTTGGTCGCAGCCACAGCAGGGTGCAGTACGGCCTCAGGCATCGGTGCCATCGACTCCCACTGGTTGAACATGCTGTTGTACCTGATGATAGCATTGAGAGATAGTTTCATTCCCTATATGCTGCAGCACACAAACACTCCCAACAGAATTTCTTGACAGAAGATCGCACCTCTCCACGCTGTCTGTCAGTCGTCTGTCAGGTCCAAGGCCACCCAGTACAAAGATGAAGTGGAGGTAGGAGACGCTCTGATGGGCAAAGCGTGGCTCCAGCATGGGTTCTGCTGTCCGCCACTGGTTGGTCTTAAGGGAGAGCGTGTAGACGGTTGTGCTCACTTCGCAGTGCTTTGCACTTGTGGTCAGGCCTCCGATAACGTACAGGATGCTGTGAAGGGCGACATAGGAGGCTTTGTAAAGACGAACAGGCAGCTTGGAAAGAGACTGCCAGCTCTGGCTCTTCTCATCAAACACTAGGGCCTCCCTCGAAGTCTGCTCGTTGTTCTTTCTCCCTCCCACCACCACCAATGTATCGTGGTAGGTGTAGCGCCTCGGTGCAACCCAGAGAGGTTTGAAGCCCACCGCCGTATCTCCAATGCATTTTGTGCTGACAGAAAACATGAGGCGTCTCACAGATTCGATGAGTTCAGTACAGAGGGTGGACGACTGGATCAGGGGGTCGTTGGCTATGAACTGGAAGAGGTAGGTGGGGTGGATGTATCGAAGGCGAACTTTCTTAAAAAGGTCACTTATGGAACCACGCCTGGATAAAGGATCATGATGGATCCAAGCAACAAGTGTCTCAAAGACCTGCTCCTCCTCTGCACAAAGACCATCGTCCTCCAGGTATCCCATGAGCTCCGGCAAGGAGAGCTCACACATATCCTCAGAAGCTGACACATCGGAAAAGCTCTTCATTGCCATCTCTTTTGCTTTGTCTCTCAAACTGTTGCAATTCATAATCTCCGAAAGTCTTATCATGCTTAAACAGTTGTCTGGACTCAGCTGCTCCTGAAGGAAGCTCGAGCAGGCCTCAAAAAGGCGGCCATATTGCAACATGGATGCCGCCTGCATCAGAGGGAGCACAATATCCATGGTGATACTGATGAGTCCTGTGTAAACATAGTCAATGATGCTGCTCAGGATGGCTGACGTGATGCCCTTTAGGTCAATCTTGGTTTGCTGCCTCTCCATGAAGTTGTTGCAGAACATGGCTCTGAAGTAGGGGCTGCTGGAGACCAAGACGTTCCGATGGCAGGGGATCACGGTGTTATCTGAGCACAGCAGCACATCGGTCAGAACATTCTCTTGCCGCAGTCTGTTGAGCTGTAGGAGCAGGTTGGAGGACTGCTCTTTGTCTTTGTAGTGGAAGACCTCAACTGCTGGTCGATCCATGCTGACAAGAAACCGAGTTGTTAATGTCAAGCCATTGTAATTTATAAATGTGTCTGTTTTTTAAAAAAAAAATTAATTCTCAACTTGCACACACAAATTTGTAATTTTAAGCCTTTAATGTAATGTAATTTAAGCCTTTTAGTGACATGATTGTTCATTTTCTGTGTGATCATATATATCAGCTGTCCACAGAGAGCGTAGTAGCAGCTCTAGTTTGATGAGGAATCTAGCTTAACAAAACTGGATTAGATATCAGATGACTGTAGTCTTTTTTGCTTATATTAATGGATGAATGGACTAAGGACTTTATGAGATATTTTAGAATTAGTTATTACCCTTACAGTAAACTATCCAGGGTCATTTACTAAGTCGAAAGTCAAACACGTTTGGTACAGTCCTGTGGCTTGCATCTGAAATTAACCTGCAAATATTCACTAAAAGCTTCCCCTAAAGTCCACACTCCAATTATTTGCAAACTGTTCTACTCTTTACTGTAACATTATATTTGTCATTATATAGTTTCATGTCATTGTCTTTGGCACATGGATCACATTCAGCGCTGTGGTGACTACAGTAATCCTGTCTGATCATTTTGGAGACCAATCATCTAAAGAGGTTTCTGCTTCAACACCTGCACAACTATTTTTGTTGCTGCCGCATCATTGTCATGAGACCTGTGATGCTGTTGTTGTTTTGTTGTGTGGAAAAAATTCCATATGCAGTTTCCAGAAGGTTTTAGAAGGGTTTTTTTTGTCTTTTAAAGTTTGCTAAATGTGGTTGCAGCTTTTCTGTTCCATTTCGTGCATTAGATATGCAAAGTGTGCAAAAATGTGTTAGTCTGCATTTAAAGCAACAGAATACAAAACATTAAACTTGTCAGATGATTGTACACATGACGTAGCTTAAGAATAAAACATGGCACAGCATATTGTGGGTTAATATTTACATCAGATTTATTAGATTATGCCCGCATCAAATAATCAAATCCAAAGCTCCTCGCAGCCCATGAAGTGAAGCTTTACTGGAATGCTTCTCTTACCTGCTCCTCTTCTCTCTCTTTATCTGTTTTCTTGGGGGGTCCCGCTGAATTCAAAGTAAGTTCTCAGCAGAAAATGTGATGCCTTGACATTTTCCTGTTCTTTCTTCCTCTTTCCTCCCGTGTTGATGCTGTGTGACTGTATGTTCCTCTCTCTTTGTAGCAGCGTGTTGCGTTCTGTTTGTTGTTATGGTCTCTTTCCACGAGGCCTGTGTGAACATTCCTCCCCTAAAAATAGAGCCTCTCTTTGGCAACACTGCTGCAGACTCACATGTGACATGTTATGGAGCTTTCCTCAGTATCTGTCTGACTCCATCACTTAATCTTTATCTTCTCGTCTACATTTTTCTTTCTTCCCCTTTTCCCTCTTATATCATACTCTTCCTCCATTCCCTCCGCCCACACGAGACTTCTCTTTTTCTGCACTATAGCGTTGCATTCCTATTCACTCCATCATCTCTATCTCTGTCTGGCACATGATTGTAGCAGTAAAAACAGCGCTGATACTTGATAACACCAATTTTGTTGGCCGCTCACGCTGCCAACTGGCTGGTGGAACACACAGTGATATAAAAACAGGATTATGTTACTGTAGAAGCAACATAAACACGGAGATATGAGGGGGTCGGCATTCAGGAAAAAGGAACAACCGCATGTAAGCCACTTTGGCCACAACTACTGACATTACAAACAAGTCACCACAAGTTCAGTGAAATGGGTTCAGGTTTGCATCACATCAGCAGGAGGCTCAGGCTTAATGGAGAAAAATGAGAGGAGTTTTGCTCCGGCTGTGATGTGATGTTTGGCTTCAGTTTTGCAGACGGAAAGCATCTTTTTCAGCGTGAAGAAATTATCTTAATTTAACTATACGTCAACAACAGATGCTTGCATTTCCTATCTTTGTGTTTCTTTAAGCTCATTTCCATCTCATTTCTTTCATGCTCCCTGAGACAGATAACACTTTTATGGAGTACATCCCACAAGGTGGCAACATGATTGTTGCCCGTTCCTTAAAGCTGGAGAAGAATCAAAGCTTGCGGGGTTGTTTCTTAAATGTGGGCACATGAAAACAACAAAACTAAAAGGCGTATTCAGTCATCACAGATACCGATGTGCTGTGTTTTTCTTGTACTCTTGCTTGTTTACAGAGCTTGGCAAATCAGACACAAATTGCTGCTTGAGCCACCACCACCACTTGAGAGTAGTTCGATGCGGATTGCACAACAAAATCACCAGCTACGACCATAAAACACTTGTGCTTACTGGCCATCTGTGTTGACAGTTTGTTATTTTGTTGTTTGTGGACTACACTACATCAAATTCAAGCACCGACACCTCTAACAATGATGCATCAGGTACACAGTTATTGCAGGGGGAAAAAAAAGGCAAATGTAGGTGTAATAATAACAGCTGAAGAACCAGAGTTACTTTCACATTACAAGCTGTCGCAACCAAACAGCGACATCTAGTGGTTCTGTCAATGAAAACTCAACTTGGTAATTAGTGAAAAACCAATTCCCTTTTTAATTATTTTCCTACGTATCTTTGACTTTTTTGCATGCCAATAGGGGTTTATTTAAAAGGGGAAAAAAAGCAACTTGGTAAATTGTTGTTTATACCTGCTGGACAGTGCTGACTGTATCATGCAGCAAAATGTCAAAAAATTAATATCTGCCCTTTTTCCATGGCACTGACATTCAAATTGTCTCATCGATCTGTATAGTCAAGGGCAAAAGCTTAACTTGTTTGCCCAGAAGACTGCAGTGTCATTTTATCAGCCGCACTCTCATATTCAGCGCTGTGATTGCATCCTTTAAAGTTAAGCACATTGTCTGCTATCTCTGTTCCTTCACCTTGACAAAAAGGACTCATTAATGTCTGCCTGTAGGCAACAAGTTATATTAAAAGTTAAGGCTTTGGTGCACACTTTGCAGCAGCATTTTCATACAGCAGCAGAACTGTTGCCACCCACCGCCCCGGTGCTGTGTCTTCATATCACCGAAATGATTATCTTCTCATAAGCACATGGGCTAATAGAGCCTATACCCAGGGGATTTAGATCTCACGATTAGTATTGTGTTTGTGTTAGTGCGTGTTAGTGCATGTGTGTGTGTGTGTGTGTGTGTGTGTGTGTGTGTGTGTGTGTGTGTGTGTGTGTGTGTGTGAAGGGCAGCAAGCTCTCCTTGGTCAAATAAAAGACTATTTGAAGGCAATATGGACAGTGAGTTCATTCTATTTTCTGTTCCGTACCTGACTTTATTTGACTACACTCCATTCAGTGCAGGACTGTAGGCAATATTTTGTTTTGCATAAGAAAACCCTTCCTGATTTTATTCCATCATACTTGACCCTGAAAAGTGAGCAGTACTGAAATTACGTAAAAGGTTCTGGGATACACGGGCCAAAGAAAACACAGACCACTGGCTATAAATAAGGGAAAAGAGGAGCACTCATCCTTATACAAGCCCAAATAATGATTCTCTTTCATCTGTGTTTGCTCAATTAAGGCATTTTTTATTAAATCAATGTAAGAGTGAAAGTCACCAGGGGTTAGACCATGGTCTTCCATGGAAGAGTTAGAATAAGAAGGTATACTGCAGTCAAATTATGATTGTTGTTCTTTTATTTTGTTTTTTTGTTTAATTTATTTATTTTTTAGATTTTTGCACTAAAACCACTCCAAACAGCACTCTGTTCAGCTCGATCCAGTATCAATCAATTGCAAGTTACTTCCCAGAATCTCTCCCTTGTTGTTCTGTTCAGGCTTGGTCTGAAGTACACTGGACTGTCACTCTGTCATGTCTGTTTAGATAGCTAGCCCTGGTGCTGGGGCACTGATTCTGCGCTTGACTGAGCTCGCTGAGATGTACAGCCCAAACAAGCTCCGCTTCGACAGCGGAGTCAAACTATGCTCGCTGGGTACCTGCGATTTGTGCCACTGACACTGTCATGAAATGATTCATGAAGAGAGACGGATTACTATTTGAGCTATGCGATGTCGAAAAGCTTTATAAACACCCAAAGTTGAGCGACAAATCACTATTTGGGTTCTAAAAGCATTTCACTTTACAATGTTTACAATTGCAGTTCTTTTTGATTTGCAGTCCATCTGGTTGTTGGTCATCACACTAAGAACTTTACAAAAATACAACTACCAGATATATTGATCACTGGGAGCATGAAATGGGCTTTAAACAGCTACTTTGTCCTGAATACAACAGACATACAACTCAAGCAACCTGTGTGCTGCTGTAGTCATGTGATGCAAATTTGTACATACGTATTGGCTCTTGACTTACAAATCATGTCTTGTACATGCATGCATAATGTTCTGTTAATGCCTTGTGCATTTGCATGTCATTTTTAATGCAGTGTATTAATGGTGGACTGGCGATGGAAAAAGAGAACGCTCAAGCGTGTAAATGCATGGGAAGGCTGAGACAGAAAAAGGCCAAAAATGAATTAAAAAATGGGTTTTGATATGATAAAAATCTAGCAATAAAAAATGTAGTCTTATAATTTTTACATTACATGGCCCTCTTCTTATGTCCAGCTTCATTTTCAATGAAATAGTTACTGCTTTTTCAGTGATGATCATTTGTAGGTGGTGACTGTTCTGCTATGTACTATGGTCTGGCTAAGCAAGACTAGTCACTTTAGACCTTTAAATGAGTGTTAAATGACCAGGTTGACTGGTATGAACATAACAAAACATTCATATCCCATTTGCAAATTAAACATCAGTCCAAATGAAATGTTGAAGGTGTAGTTGGAGTGTTATACTACACTTAATATCGTGAATGACAGCCCTGACATTCATACTGCAACTGAGTCAGGAAGTGATTATTGATTTTAAGAAGACAGATGGAGATTTGAAATACATTTGTAGTGTCTTACTCCTTTCAGACCGTCACAGTATCCACTAGGTGTCAGGACAATGTTATGCAAATTTCCGTGGTAAAAAGCTGACTTTGTCCCCTGCGACTTCTCCGAAGGCACCAAGGCTAAACTCACAGTCAGTAACAGATGCATTAACTGGTGAGATGAGAATTGCTCCCCTATTTTCTTTTCCACTATTTATAGGCCAGCACAATAGAACATTCTCTATAAATACAAAGAAAGAAATGAGGCTATTAATCCTCTGAGATATCTTGAAATTGTTTTTATTTATTTATTTATTTTTTTACAGTTGCAAACATGCATTTATGGTGTGAAACAGACACAGATAGCCAAGACAATTGAAACAGACAGTGGGAATCGTGTGATAACCTCTTGAGTCAATCCGCCGTGGGGTATCACTCCCAGGTGCAAAGAGATCCACGCCGAGCAACAGTGGGAGCCGTAATCTGGCTTTGATGGAGACACGTCCACATGTAAATCAACAAAGAGTGCAGAGAAGGGGAGAGTTTGAGGAGAAGCCTGCAGAGACACACACAGAGACAAGGGGGGGGTTGTGGTGCAAAAGTAAGTGTGTGTTTCTATACGTACGCACGTGCTCAAGCTGGGATGAGGTCTTAAAGGGCTTATAGTTTAGCTGCTTAAAATTCTTCTGATGTAAGCAACACATGCAGGACATGTTATTTGAGAATAAAAAAGAGCATTGTAGCAACAACAAAAAAAAAAAGATGTGGAGGCGGATGTGCAAATGCTTTGTGTTTACTCATTGTGTCCTCCACTGTAGCTCTCCCAAGGTTCCTCTCTTGTTGGTATGGCGGTCATTCAGTCACGGCCACTGTGCAACATGGCAAACACAGCCGCTCTTTATGTCTGCTCTGATGGAGTCAGCTGCACCGTGTGGGTTTGGTGGGTGGTGTGCGGATGACGGAGGGGTGTTTGCGGATTTGTGTGTGCCTTCATGTGTGCTATATGTTGCTACATGTGTGGGAGGGAGGGCTGCGATTGTGTGTGTGTGTGTGTGTGTGTGTGTGTGTGTGTGCGTGTGTGTGTGTGTTTATACAGCAGATATTGATATTCCACTAGCAGCAGAAGCTGAAGCCAATGTCTTTAAAGTGTCAGCCCTCAGCAGCCAGCCAGGTGTACCTGAGGTTCAGAAGAGAGAGGACGAACGAGGAAAGGGAGCAAAGGGAGCAAGGGAGTGAGGTAGAAATGTACAGAGAGGAAGAGAGAGGCCATGAAAGAGAGCAGAAATACAAAGGCAGAGGAGATGAAGAGACAGGCAGAGAGAGGAGAGCACCACAGACACAGAGAGGAAGATAGAAAATAATATCGAGAGGGAGGGAAGGAACACTTTAGCGGGTTTTCTGGAGGTGAAATTACTCAGAGGTCTTTGAAGGCCTCTGTGACTGTCTTCTCCCTCTGTATTCTGGGCGACGTGCAGACAGACAGAGAAACAGATGGACACGGGGGGAGTGGTGGGGACAGGCAGGGAAAATGTCAGGTTTCAAAACAGAGCAAATGAGTGGTTTTAAGGTGCGGCAAGGGTCAGCGAATCCACAATAGCACAAAGGAATAATACACAAAGACACAAGAAACGTGTGGTCTCCCCCTCCCCTCCCCCTTAAAGAGACCCCAATTAAATGCTGCAATATTCCTCGAGAGGTTTCATCGCGACCGTGTTTTGATTCTATCATTCCTTCGATGGGGGCTTCAAGCAGCAGGTAAACACACTATTTCCAGCCGGGTCTCTCCAGTGTACCATTTTGAAAGGTAAACAAAAGAGAGCGACAACAAATAGCATCCCTCTCTCGAGCGGTGGTAATAATGTGCCTCCCCTACCCTGTTGTCACTGTTTCAAGTTTCAGGTAAGCAACTCCATTTTTTTTTTTGGTTTGTTTTTGTCCTCACAACTGATAATATAAATGTGTAATGTGAAAGGGGTTAAGCTTGCACTGATCAACCTTCAAAGAAAAACCACCTGTAGCTCCTTTACAACCCTCAGCTTTTTTTTGTTTTACTTCAACATCCTCACTCTCTTTAGCATCTATTTCACCAGAAGCTATCTACCAGGTATCAGACAGTTGGCGAAGCTAGGAAGCTGGTTTATCTGACGAAACTCAGTCACATAAATGGATTATATGTATTTAACTTTAACAGGAACATGACTCCTAACAAGTGTCACTGTTTCTCTGTATTTGTGTTTTCTCACCTTATCAGCTGGGTCAGTGTTGTTGCTTGTTTCTGTTGCCCCCTAGTGTTCAAAATACAATCTCTGCAGGTCTACGCTTAATAGCCTTTTGAAATCGTGAATTGCGCTGCACTCGCTTTAGCGCAAACCATGTTGTTTCTGTAACTTGTAGCAACATAAAGATAAAGCCACGACACTATACCAGAAGTTTTTGGGTTGAAACTGAAACTAGCCCTAACACTCAGGGACAGATAGAAACATCCTGAAGCATTCCCTGCTTTACTGTCTAATTTACTCCAAATGGGACCTTAATTTAATAAATGAGTGTCATGCTGTATAAAATAAGACTTGAAACTAGCAACTGAGACCAAACACTCATTAGGAAAATATTAACTGATGTAATAAATCAAGTGAGAAGTGGAATCATTTCCTCATGGACTTTTTTTTTTTTTTTTGCAACCAGAGGAGCTGCCCCATGCTGGCTGCTGGTTTATGGCACTTCAGCATTGACTTAACTTTTCAGACCCAGAGGCTATGTCCATTTTATTGTATACAGTTTATGGTTTAACCTTTATTTCTGGAGAAGATACCTTACAACCAGCTCTGACTTTTTTGGGAACATGCTGTTCCTCTCTCTCACACAACATACATTCACACCTGGAAGCTGCCAAGTGCAACTGCAGTCTGATCTGTTCCTGACTGCTCAGTATTTTAGAGATCAATATCACTGCTGAGGGGCCCTTGGCTAAGGGCCCCTCAGCAGTGGTACTGAGCAGAGGTAGTACTTTCTGATCTAGAAGTTTATTTTGGTTGCAAGAACACCACACACTGCCAAGCTCTCAGCTCAGGCCAGCTATTTCTGATCTTATTTTGTCTCATTATGATTAACTCCTCCTTCTCCTCTTCATATCATCCATCATTTCCTTCAGGTTCATTTTAGTTTCACTGCTTTATCGTTCCTGCACTCCCTGTTGCTTCCTGGAAACCTGTTACACCTCAATTCTCCTCCCTCATTCCTCTCACAGTCCTCACTCATTCCTCCCCCTCATCGCCCTCCCTCGCTTTTTCTAAACACCATCCAAATTAATGGAATGTCCTTTCATGTAATGCAGCTTGGGGATGATGACTGTTCTGACCTTGTCTAATATTGGCAGTGTTTTGTCAAACCAGGCCCATTTGGTGCCTGTGTATGGATTCACTTAAAAGGCACATCAGAAGCTAATCTTCCAAACAGCGATATAAGACTATCTGGAACAAACACTGCAGTGAATGAGGCATGCCTGCTACTTGTGAAAGGACTATTTAGCCCTAAATCTGCTTTTTGGATAAATGTATCTCTTTTCCTAGAATGGCTGCATATTGATACAGCTAATGCACTGGCTCCACTTCTGCACCCAAACAACATTTTTACAAGTGATAAGCGCACAATCAGCATTTGTTAGGACAAAAAGAAAGAAAATAAAACAAGGCGTATGATAATGTCCATTGTTTAAATATCAGCCTGACCCTGTATGTTGCCGTGTTTAACTTCCTCGGCCTCAGGATCTGTCTTCAGGTTGGTTCCACTGAGTGCAGTCAGCTCAGTGAACAGCATCAGCAGATCCATTTGCAGCTTTTGTTTTGTTTTATCTGGTATATTTTCTTGTGAACTCCAAGTGTGAAATTGAGGACAGAAAAACCATTTCTTTTTTTTATTTTGGAAAACAGTATAGAAAATTACATTTTATCTACCTACATTTTAAAAGTAACATCCGAGTGGTAGCTTCTGCGCTGTGCTACAAGGCGGTTTTCATTAAATGATACCTTGTCTTGTTTTTCCCCTATCGGCATGTTAAGCTAACCCTGACCTCGACCTGCTGTGGGAAAGAACTGACACATAGCTGACATGTTTGTGTTGCTGTTCAGTTTCCCTTCGACACTAAAGCCTTGTGCAAGATTTTCCTACTGCGATTCAAACAAAAGAAACAGTGAAAACGTGTTGTTGGCCATCAAGAGGTTTGTGGGTTGAGATTTTGTCATTTGCGCTCCTTTGTAATGTCACAGTTCTTTGGGTTGCAGACTATAAACATCACAATGACCTTCATTCTAAACTATTTATACAAGACTTGACATAAAACCTACATAGTTGTAGACTTTTCTGTATTATAAAACGCTTTTATTTATAAAGCATTTTCAGAAATAAAGACTCCCATTGATAGAAAGCTATCTGATGATAGGTGAAGATAAAAAATTGAAAGGTTGAAAAAGTTCATAAAAGATTTATGTTTTTTGCTGAGATAGTGATAGTGAGAGATCTTGGTGAGATAACTGTAGACACAGAGAAAGGTATTACATTTTTTACAGTTTCAGCATTCGTCTCCATGGATATACCATGTAATACCTTCTAGGTATTTCAAACATTAAAAAAAATGATACCAGCGCTCACGCAGAACCCGTGTAATGAGGCTAAATCTCGACTGATGTGAGCAGAGCGTTTGGTCTTTGTTAGAAGTCTGGCAGCAGAGTTTTGAACAAGCTGGAGGGGATTTATTGAAGACTGATGTGCTGAATGTAAATGAAAAGTGTTTTACAGTAAACTCACCAGGTTGTTGTGAAGCTGAATTTGGAAGCACCAGTTGCAATGGATGTAATTTTAGAAATTATTGGGGATTAATAAATGATGACTGGGAGGATTTAAAGAGATTTTTTTTTAGTATTTGTGAGATTTCATTCTCTTGTAAAAGGCATAAATAACATTTTTACAACTGAAATGTGGGTTAAAACTGAATCATGACAAGGTCATCACCTAGATAGTGATGCCATTTGTAAAGCATGCAAATTAATTTCCATCAGTTGAAGGTTTTGGGTCATTTGTCCATTGATATCAAAAGAAAGTGAGCAAATGAAAAAAACAAACAAACATAGAAGTTAATAATCCAAAAAAACAACCCACTGAAGCCAAATATGACCTCAACAAAACGGTGCTGATGCTTGGTTAATGTTATGATGAGCACTATCACATTTAAAATGCAGTTCTAAATGCACAGTTATCTTGTTGTTTGAGGGTTTTTTTTTATTTACAGGACTTCTTTGCTGTGAAACACCTCTTTCTAGCACTTACCTTCTGTAGTTGTTGTGAAGCTGTAGGTCGAGGTTTTGGTTTCTTTAAAAATGCATGAACACCTGCGTGCTTAAAATACTCAGATACAGAACCACGGGAAGGAGAGCTATCAATAATTATATGCAGGACTTGAGCCACAGCTCCTTTTAAATAATGAGTGGGCAAAAACATCCACAGGGCTCGAGGAGATTTTCATGTGCTTAACCATGTCAATAAGATGTAGGAGACAGGTGGCTGAACCTGGACAAGAGGAGCACATGTTAATGCATGAGTCAACAGGAGGTCTCATGGAATGGATAGAGTTCATCTTTTCTATAAAGAATAAGGCAAGCTTTTCATATTCTTTTGAGGAGGCAGATGGACCAGAAATCTGTGCAAATATATACTTTAAAAGCACGAAAGCCCAAAGTGAGATCTCCTGGGAGCTACACAAACCAGACAAAGGGCCGTCCAATTTGCAGGGTTTAAAAAATAAAATAAAACAAAATTCTGACTGTACCACCAAGTATTGGTAGCATTGTTTAAAACATGATCAGGAAACCTTTAGACATTACTATTCTTTGGAAGACTGTTTGTTAGATGGCCATTTGGGGCTGTTTTTGTCTCACCTTCAAGTGTGCTCATCCAGAACAGGTAGAAATGCTTCTACCTTTAGATGTGCTTGGAAAACACTAAGTAGGAAATAGTTTGTCCATGCATGCCTCTGAGTTTACACTGCCCAGATGGGTCTCCAGAGGTGTGGAGGTGGACCATGTTTTACCTCACTGATGACTGATCAAGTAGCTTTTGAGGGGGCAGATAAGCAGAAACCCAATGGTGAGGGAGGTACAACATCCAGTTTTCATCAATCAAGTTTTGTACCTTGCTACCATGTTCATATGTTGTTGTTTATATATATGTGACCCATCTGCACGAAATCAGTCGCATTGCACCTTGGGCTAGATCCGAGATATGGCCCGAATTATGTTAACACATGATACAATATTGATTTTGGGTTTATTGCTTAACTGGTCTATTTAGTTTTCTACATGTAGGTAACATATAATATATTATGCTCCATATTACTGTCAACTATCGCCAGGCGCAATGCGACTGATTTTGTGCAGATGGGTCATATATACACTGTTGCCCATGAAATTGGAATCATTTTCTTTTGGACACATTGGACACATTCCTCTTTTTATTTCTATTTATACACATCAGTAATCACTTCTGACCAGGTGCAATGATTTCATACAGAGTCCCAGTTACCAGGTGAAACAAATTCTGACTTTAGGATCTGACCAAAGAGTGGTCCATTGACCAAAGAGCTGTCCATTGACACCATCAACCAGCTGGTGGACAGTATGCCACGATGTCTTAACACATTGATCCACGTCAGGGGTGGCCATACTCAATATTAGTGACTGAGTGACATTTGAAAGAGTACCATTGGACATTCTAATGCATGAAATCCCTTCAAATATGTGTTTCCTGTTAAAGGAACTGAGGTTGAAAAACTGAAACAAAACCCTTAATCCTATTGTTAAATACCCAAATTTTTTCAAGCCTGAATACACAGTTTGCAAAAGATGATTGTGGTTTGTTTGTTTTTTTAATGTGATATGTATTGCATGAATATTGTGATATCAATAAAGTTTTGAGAAAATAAACATTTTATCTATCGAGAATAAATTGTCACAGTCATTTTATGAGAAGAAGTAAAATAATATTTTATTCCAACTCTGTGGGCAACAGTGTATTTATATGCTTGAAGGTGCATCATTAGTAAAATAAGCAGTTAACACTGTGAGGGAAATCTTGTGTTTCATCATTTACTCATGTAATCACTTCCTTTACTCTATAATGCCTTTATAATCATTCACTCAGTATTGCCTATGTGATCTCTTATTCATGTATTCTGTTTTATTATTGCTATCTTCACATCAGTTGAATGCCAGCTCATGTGGCATTGGGATGTAAGGGTTTTTCCCCAGCTGCGCATGTGGAAGGGTCTTGATGATGCACATGCACAACTGATGTCTTTACTTCACTGATGTGTGCATTAATCGCTCGCCGGTTCCGAAAGAAGACAAAACAGAAACTGCACAAGGCCATGAACTGTATATGCATAAGCAATTAAAACCCATGCTTCATGTCTTTAGTGAAGGAAATTGTTTGCAAGGCAACGAACATCACAAACTCACATCATGACGTTAAATTGACCCGTACATGACCCGGGGGAAAGTATTAAGTATATAAAGCTAGTATTCGTTGGTTAACCATGAACCAGGCAATGATAATGTGATTATTTCCATCAGAAGTGAATGAAGATGTTTGTTGAAAAAGCTTCGGCTCTCATTCAGCCACTGCCGCTGCCGCTGCTCGGTGACTGACTGGGTCCATTTGGCAAAGTGCATCCTGTAGAACTCAGAAAGGACACCATTCGGTTTGCGAGTATTTGTTCAACTTGGAAAATTTCCTTAAAAAACACCATGATATAACGTTTCCACCTTGGAGCTGCAGTGGTTTTCAAGTGTTTAAATAGAGTCAGAGGTGAGCTGGTGTGCTCGAGAGGGATTTTATAGATCTGAGACAATTATGTAGAACTACATCTTAGCCGTTTTAAGACAAGACAGGAATATTTTCATGTGAAAAAGCTTTAACTTTGACAGACAGAGATGAGGTTTTACATCCAGGAAATCCTTGGATTCTTTGGGTTTTTAGGTCAAAACTACAGCTTTAAATTAGTCAGTTAAATCTGCATAGATACTCATGCTGTAGGATCTTAACCTTAAAATTTACATTAGCTAATTTAAGTTCCATAATTTATAATGTTGTAGAGCCTTGGCTACTTTTTTGCATGAGTTAGGTTATTCTCTATGATAATACTGTAGGGACTTACCCTTAATGTATTATAATATAGGCAGGGTTTTAATCCCTAACATTTGAACTACTCTGGACCATGAGCTTAATCTTCAGTTATTCTGGTAAAAATCACACTATAAATAGTGCTATAGGGTCCTAACCCAAATATTTGAACTTGTTAGGTAGTTAGTTACTTAGTTAGTTAATTATTGATTAATTTATTTATACTGAAAACACTTTGTTGTTGTTTTAAATGTGGTATTTTAAAAAACAAGACTCTTAAGCGCCTAATGAAGAGTTTCTTACTGGTTTTAGCACATAACATCACATCACCCCAAGCCTGGCCTCTCTCTTTAGAATTGATTTTGAGAGTTTAACAATCACTTTTAAAGCACATCTGGGTCTGACCCCAAGCTACAGAGCAGAAATGCTGACCCTGTGCAATTCTCAGATGTGGCGCATTTTGACTGTTACAAAGTTGAGACTTAAATCTAAAGGTGACCGTCAGCTTTGGAACCACCTGCCTGAGGAGAGAATCAGTGACTTCTTTTAAATCAACTCTTAAAACACCTTTGTCATTGATTTCCTTTTATGTAACGCCATAGCTTTTATTATCTTATTTGTATTTGTTGTTTTTAACTTTATCACAGTTCCACCTTAATTTTGCCATGCTTTGTTTGGCCTTACTGTTTGGCTTCCTGCTGTCATTTTGCCTTCTGGGTCTCCTGCTTTTTGCACTTTTGTAAACTCTTGTTTTTAAAAGTGCTATATAAATAAATTTATTATGAACCAGTGACCAGTAAAGGGCTTTAAACTCGGTACCTCGCGCTGTTAGAAAGGACCTGTAGTAAAGCATGCAGGTGTATACGATGCAATTTCACAAGAGGCGCAGATTGTTTTCTGCACATTTAGAGAACACATGAAATAGTTTTGGAATATTGCAGCTTATATGATTTAAGATAGTGAGGTGTCTACTTGGCAGGAGAAATAATGCACACTCTGGTACTGTAGGGTTCTCCCTCCTTCATCGGTGAGCAGGAATGACCCAGACGTGCTACCTTGAGAAGTCATTTAGGTAATGAAAGAAGAACGCCTCCCCCTTGTTGCCACAAATTATGACCATTGTCCTTATTTCAGGTTAATAGAAAAACATAACAACACTGGTCTACTGTAACGTCTCCCTGGTTAAATATGAACAAATGTGAGCATGGGGGGTGAGCATTATTAAAAACGATCAGTCAGTCAGATAGCAACTCACACTCTCACCGCACTGCTGCCAGCCTAAAGCCGTATGCGTCTCTGTGGAGCCCCTGATATTGAATAAAGACATGCCACACTCACAGAAAATAGCAAGGCTTTAATATGCAGCAGCAGTGGAAACTCTTCTTTTCCCTGAAGGCATAAGATTTGAGTGTGCCATATCCTGTAGTTTGATGGTCTGGTCTACATGGAAACAGCGTCAAATAGAAATGAAAAGAGGTTTTCTTACTGGAATCGAGGGAAAGTTATGCAGGGTGAGGCAGACCAGTATACTTTTACAGTCAAGGTCTATTTTAGCACCGCTGCTTTCTTCATTCGTCTGCTTTCACCGTATATTGAACAGGTTTAAATGCACATTTGGGCAGTCGTGTCCTAGAAACCAACCAAACTCCACACTGTGATTTCACTAAATGGCAAACCTTCAGTCAGAGAGCAACTAAGGACAGCGTCTCCAGGCGCAAATAGCACAATCAGAACCTTGAACACAATCAATTGTTGCAAAAATGGCCCAATTTAGTTTTTTCATTTTTGACAACAACGTGCTGGGTCCAAGGAAGTTCTTCCAGTCTTGTTTTTCATAACTGTAGCTGAACACACAAATGAAAAATCTTTTGATATGAACAGATGTAAGCTTTTACATGCTTTTTACTGCAAAGTTGTGGTTGAGCAATAATGCTGTGAAATGATTTGTTGTCATCAGTTGTCTACGGTGGCCGACGGGGGCAAATGACGTGCATAAACAGAAACACACTGCAAACTCGTATGACTGGACATGTTTTCTTTTTGCATTTGTCTTCATTTATGCAGCACGTCTGTAAATGCAGTGTTTTCCTTTTGAAGCGCGTTTCTCTTTATGCAACACATTCATGTACATGCAGCTCGTTTGTGTATATGCACGTCATTTGCCCCCGTCGGCCACCGTAGTTATCAGCCAAAAGGTGCCAATCTCCTTCAACCCATAGTCCCGATTTCTTGGAAAGGAACCAAAATTGTCGTCAACGGAAATCAGCCAAGTGATGCAAACAGTAGCTCAAACTATCACAACAAAAAAAAAAAGTTGACCAACTGGGTGGAAAACAAGCCAATGTGACAATGCTGATGTCAGACAAGAACTGTTTGTACATTTTTCATTTTGATCAAATGTGGTGTTTAGCAACAAGAATTTAAGGCTGGAACAAACAGTGCTGCATGTATTCCTGGTGTGATAACATCCTCACTGAAAGCCTATCTACACTATTGATTTCGCAATTTCAGCCACAGATGGATTTTTTTTTTCTCTCTCCAACCAGTCAGGTAATTGCATTCACCTTGTGTCCCAGGTCTAAAACAACCCTTCGTTAGTTGGCTGGAATGAAAAACCAGCAGGATCAGGTTTGAAGACCACTGATCCAAACACTTACCGACTCTTCCCCTCAGTGCCTCTCCAGCCCTCTCTTCCTCTCTCTCCTTTCTCACAGCCTGCAATCCAGCGATCAGTTGTCCAGGCAACAGCAGTGGCTACTGGTCTGCCACGTGCACAGTGCTGCCAGGTCAGGATGAAAGTGCCTGGAGGGGGCAATGCAAATCACCCTTTGTGCCCCATTGAAGATTCCCATAGAAATCCTGGGCATAAGCCTGCCCCGGGGTTTTTCTCCCAGCGATGGAGCAGCACCTCTGTGTGTTATTAGTGCTCTGGTGTGAAAGATCTCTGTTACCCACATAAATAAATTACACCAATTCCAGAGCTCCTACTTCTTTCACTTAGAAATCAGATTTTAGTGGTCGTCTCACAGCTGAGTGTATAGTTGTTTTTTTTGCTCATTTGCCGCTAATCAAATTAGCACTTACCAATGCAATAAGCTGTTTTGTTTTACAAGGCTGAAGTGAATAGTGATGTTCACAATGTTGGTGTGTATCAGAAATAATATACAGAGAGCACAGGAGGAGAAGAAGAATGAGGAGGAGGATGCTACCTTCATGGAATGTGGAAAGTTGAGTGTGTGGGAAAGCACATACCATAGAATAAATACATACCATACATGCACATGTGTACGTAGGGTAGCTACTACACACTATGACTCCACAACCATGGGCTGCAGGAAAGAAAAAAAAACACACACATCTCGGTTCTTACGTGGCATTAGCAACAATCATCAGGCTCGCTGTTGTTGTGGAATTAACTCCTAACCTTGTGCACTGCGGCTTTCAGGCTCCTCCACAATCTCTTCTGCAAACTTTCTATGAACTCTGTTGCACATAATGCCTTTATTCAGGAGTCACTTGCATGTGGAACAAAAGCACAAAGCAGAGATTCTGAAATGTGTTTGTGGCTCAAACTGCTGAGTAAATGAAAAGGACTCAGAAGACTTTGTGTTCTAGTATGATCTATGATCTGTGACCTAACAAGGGTAAATATTAGAGTTAAGACCAGTGTTATTTATTGTGTGATTTTAGCTGAGTAATTAACATATTAGGGAATGAAACTTGACAAAAATGATATAAAATACTACTTTACTTGCCTATAATACACCTGAAAGCTGATATCCTACATCATTATTAATTTCTGGAGAATATCCTAATTAATGCAATAATATAGCTTAGACTCTACAGTATTATAAACTCTAACTTGACTTTACTAATATTAATATCATGGCTAGAACCTACAGTGCTATTAATTACAGAGATTAAACTGAATAATTTGGTGCTAAAGTGTTAATGTTGATTATAGGAAACTGTTTCTTAGACAAAACAAAATGCTGACAGACTTGATAACCAAAAATGTGCAATTTAAAGCCAGCTTGGCTTTAAATCAACAGCAGTAAGCATAAAAAGGTATTTTAACTCCACGTCTGCCCCTTTTTCAATACAACCTTAAATGTGAATAAAATCAGCGTGGTAGAGTACAACTCATGACCTTAACAGTGGCACCAAGCCTCTACTGTGAAACACATTCAATCGGAAATGACAGTGTTCTTTTCCTACTGGGTTTCCATTTTCCTGTGTCAATTTCTTCATTTTTTCTCCCTGTGTCAGCCTCTCCTCATACTGTCGGTGTGTTGAAAGCATTCAGGTTCTCTAACTGTGATGCTAAGGACCGCTGCTTTTGGTTGTCAAACAAAAACAGATGCATGGTGCCTGATAGAAATTGCAAACTCTCGTCATCAAACGCTAAGTACGTTCTATTTTCCACTCGGGGGTGGTTAGAGCATATTTCTCTCCAACAAAGTGACAGGAAAGAAAACAAAAAATCTGTCATCGAGCGAAGGCTGAAATTACAGTCTTGTTTAATGTGAAGTGGAGACATAATTTGGCAATTTACTATTCTATGGCGCTGGGTTCAAAGATGAGCACCATGAGTGGTTTTATCTGTTTGCATGCAGGAATACATTGTGGCGCTTGTGTATCTCAGAGCTTAATGGTGCGTCTGTACAACCTACAGTACATACAAATTACCGAAAGCCTCGAGGCCCTCTTCTCCACAGATGTGTAATTTAAATATCTTAAACATTACAGGCTTGCAAATGTGCTTGATCTGACTGTGAAATGAACTTGAGTTCAACTCCCACTGTGTCTCTTCTCTTGTAATGGTCTTTTCAGCACAATGGGAAGTGACACCTGTTTCAGGGTTCACACTCTTTGCAAACTCATCTCACACAGATTTGATTTGTGTCACTTTGTGAATACTTTTCCCTCTTACTGCGTACCAGACCTGTAAATACTCATCCTGACCTCGAGTAGCCTGACAGCCCTCCAAGATAATCCCGCAGCCTCACAGAAGAGTGAAGAAACCATGTAGAAAAATCCCCTGGGAGAGAGTGACTGTTGGAAAATTCTCACTGACTTCTTTTTCTTACTTATCTTTATGACAGTGGGTCCAGAGGAGGGGATGACAGAGAGGGAGCGGTGCGTTGTGTTGGCCCTGCAGAGGCTGTGATCATGACTGGCAGTGGAGAGACAACAGCGAAGTGAAGAGACGGCGGGGCCAGAGACAAGAGCTGCGATGGTAATGCATGTCACATCGATGAGGCCACGCCAAGAGAAGTTAGGAATGGGGTCAGCTCCACATCCTGCCTCCCGGTATCTTAGCTTGAGGCTCTAACTGCAGTGTTCCCTGCTATCATTTGTTCGGTCTTTCCCTGTCCCTTTATTCGTCTTTTCAGCCCCTCTAATCTGCCTCCTTCTCACTTTGACTGTTCTTTCCTCTAGTCTTTCTACAATGTACACCATTCATCTGTCTTTCCTGTCTTTGTGTTTTTGTCACTTCACACTTTTTATAATCCACCGCTATGTTTAAAGACAGTGAGGGGAATAAAGGTAGGGCTAAATAAAGCCCCTTTAAAGCCTGTTTGTGCTACAAAATCATACAACATGATGTGGAGTTTTCTCACTTTTTCTTCTTCAAAATGTCTCATTTGAAATCATTCCTTCAAATTCAAAATGTTCAGTGTATAAGTACAAGAGGCCGTGACTTGTGCTCAGCTAAAAAGGCTGTCTGACCCATTGGGTGCTTTGTTGCATCATCAGTAAACTAAGCTGAGGTTGGTAACATGAAATTTAAAAAAAAACTAGGAAACCAAGTGAAGTGGGTACAATCCTGTACCATGAATGTACTTAAATTGTATCACCTGTATAACTGCATTACTTCTAAGTTGAACAATATGAGATTTTACCTTGTATAAAATTAAAATCTATCTCAATAAATCTTAAAATCTATATTTAATGTATTAAAAAAAAAACACTGATTTTATTCAATTGTTCTTTGCTGGAGGGGATGTGTTGCTCCACATTTCTCTTTTAAATACTTTAAAGTTGTTCTGTTGGATAAATGTCAGGTGACACACTTGAGCAGATCAAAGTTTTCCATTTTTTCTTGTTTAGAAACTCTGAAACATTTCTCCTCTGCGAAGCTTCTGCAGATTTGGAGTCATCTTATTAAGCAGTATTTTGGTGTATTTACAGACCTGGAAACTGCCTCATATCATCACACTTCCTCGCTGTGCTTCACTGTCAGGACTATGCATTCACTCTGGTAGCACTGAGCAGCTTCATGTCAATGCTGAATCCTGTCTGTGTCAAACAAACTTGTCTTGATCGTCACCTAATCAAAGAATGTGCTCCCAACATTCATCAGGATTTTTTTTTGCAAGTCTTAGTCTTGCAGTTTAGTACTAAACAGCAACAAGCTGTTTTTTTTTCCTTGGCATGTATAGAGGTTTATGTAACGCAGTGTCTTCATACAAAGCAATCACAGAAACTCCAGTTTACATTGATAACCCCTGTTCCAAGACTGAAGCTCTGTTTTTCAGAGCTATGTTGTGAAAGTAGTGTCTGTCTGTGGCGATGTTTTAAAAGGACAACTACTGCAGCTCTGATTATTGTTATTATGGGTCATTTTATGCTCCCTGTTCATGGTTGTATCTGTATTTTCACAGATTTTTATTTGGTCACCACCTTCTCCATCTTTGTGAAGTGTCACAATCAGATTTTTGAATTCCTCTGACAATTCTTTTCCATAAGGAGCCCTGATTCAGACATGTAGACTGATACAGTCTATAGGTCCAAAACTGAGAAAGGTCTGGTTTCCACAGGTAATTTTACAGCTATATTAATGTAATTAGTTAAATTGGAAATCACATTTGAATTTCATTTTGTGTCAGTCAGCACAGGTTTTCAGCTGGAGATGATCTACAAAGAAGTTCTGGCAGGATATTAGCTGTTATCTATCACCTGTAGACAGCTATGAAGACCTCTGTAATGTTGTTTTTTTAGAGCTAAATATAAAAATATGTTTGTTTAGTGCTTCACAAAATCAAATTGAACAAGTAAAGAGTTCTTTGACAGAGGGATGCCAATGGTCAATGTTAGTGAACCAACATTTTTTCTCTGTTGGCCTTTGCACTGATAATACATCTGCCTACATTCGACCTCACAATTTTTCAAACCTTGACTACAGCCCTGTACAGACATGAGTATGTTTTCTTTTTTGATGCCAGAGAACATTTTACTATTAATAAAAAAAAATAAATCTTGCAGGATTTTCACTTGTAACAGAACACTTCATTTGGTTTGTTACAACTGGTAACAGTCTACACCTGTGTGGCTTACACTTCCTCACGCCAGCAGAGTGCCAGGCGGGTGGCAGCCTGGGTGGGCGACACCAAGGTGTCCAAAATCTCTGTGCAGCCCACTGCTCCACTGAGCTGCACAGAGGAGCTTAGCAAGAAAGAAAACCGTGCTAATCATTACGCACAACCTCAACCTCCACCCTTCCCTTTCCTCCCTGCTCCTTCCCACCTCCTTCCTCTCATTAAAGCCAGTCCAAGAGAGCCAGCCTGCATACTGATGTATTGTTAAGCACTCTTAATTGAACTTGAGGATTCTTAATGTGCCATCATTCAAATGCTTAGTCTGTGTGCTCTCGGCTGCGTGGTCCGAATTGCCCTCTGTGCCGCATTTATCTCAACCTCCTCCACTGCACGTCCATTCAGCTTTTGGTGGAAGGGAGGACGGGCTCTGTGGCAGATTTGTAATGTGCGGGCACGGAGGAAAAGGACATTGACTCCTAATACAACAGAGGGAACAAAAGCTTTCACTTGGTGCCAGCTGGGAGTTTCATCATCAGCCAGGAGAGAGAGAGAGAGAGAGAGTGGCCAAAGTGAGAAAACGTAGAGAGAAAGGGAGCAGTGGGAAAGAACACAAGAGTGAAAAAAGTTATTGGACTAGATGGGGCTGGGTGACATCAATAGCATCCCAAGCAGGGCCACAAATTAGCCGGGCAAGAAGCAGCGCAGCATGGGATCCGACAGCTGGGGCCTCGCGCGCAATGCCACCAGGGGATTAGCGGGGTTTCAGGATCTGACACAGAGGGGATGAGCGTCATGGGCAGAATAAAGAGCAACGCGGGGATTAGAGAGCTTCCAGACACTCCACCAACACTCATGAAGAGCTTAAAGGGCTATAGATATCATTAATGAATGGACAGAGAGAGAGAGAGTGTGAGAGAGAGTGAGAGAGAGAGAGGGGGGGCGCTGAGAGAAAGAAAGAGAGAAAGGCTGGGGGTTGTCTTTTTGATTTTATTCAGCCTGACCCCCTACGCTGCCACTCAGATTTTTAATGATCAGACATTCCACGTACATACATTAAAAGTCAATGAAAGGCGGGCCAAAGAGGCAAACCGCTCATGTGTTGATCGTTCAAAATGACACACAGCACACCACACAAAGATAGGCAGCATCTGACAGATGTACTGTATGTTCAATTCATGTCACCCTCTGAAGATTAGGCCTGAATTATTCATCTGAAAGTCGTGGCGAAAATGCCAAACAGGCATTTGAATATTTGTATGCTTTTGTATGAGATACTGGGAAAAAAAAACAAGATAGTATTCATTGTGGTGTGCATGTGGGTGTGCTGCTGGGAATGCGTGTAGGTATCAAATTCTGCATTCAGATGCCGGTATGGGGTGATCTGAGGGGCCACGAGGCTGTGTCTTGTTTTATAAAAAGGAAATTGCTGAGTTTTCTCCTATAAGCAGACTGTGCCTCGGTGCAGCTCTACCATCGTGTCTGCACAACCACTAGAGGGATTTGACACAGAGATAACCTTTGTTCTAGTAACTCACAACACACCAAAGATGAGACAAACCCATTGAACTAATATGATTTTTTTTTTTTTAAATGCCATGCAGAACCAAACGTTTGTAGACAATCAACACAATCTGCAAATTTAAAAATAGCCCCTTGCAGCCCTTTACCACAGTGGTGATGATGCTTCTGAGCCAAATGGGATATCCTGAGCAGGAAGGCATTGAAAGATAAGTCAGCCTGTTGTTTAGGAACATGGAGTTATCATCTTCTCCCTCCTCCTCCTCCTCCTCCTCCTCAGTGCCTCTGTGTGTAGCACTAATGGAGTCTTTATCATGAAAGCGGTAACAACTTATCACTGGTTTGCCGCTGTGGATCAAGAGCATGACTAGATTCGCTGAAGGGGAAGAATGCACTTTGATGAACTTCAGTCAAAGTTTAAAGAGAGCATTTTTGTGTTCATGGTTATGCCTTGGTTTGCTCCTTTAGTATCTTCTAAGGCTGCAGTCTGCCAAAGAAAATCCTGGTTGTCTGAAGTCGTATCTGCTCTTCAACCAATTGATTGGTTACTTGGGGGGGGAATCTGCACATTATCTGTAGATTACCGAAACCGGGGACAGTGTACTGAGTGCACTCTACCTGCTAGCCTTGTTAGCCTGAAAGAATTATAGATACACATCAAAGTGTGGCATTTGATGCATAATAAATTATTTTACCTTCTTATTTTGGATCGAAATGTTAACAGCCTCAGAGCAAACCAGCTTGTGCTTCTATATAATTATTTGATTTCTAAAAAAATAAACTAGTATATCAACTGGTGATCTTGGTACAAGAATTATTCCTGAATGAAACATAACACAGGCGTATTAGGATACTGATTTTTGAGTTGAGTTATGCAAGCTGGTCTTTGCAAATGTAGGAGCTATATGCGTGATGTGTGAAGTGTGACATGTGTGCGTTGCACTGGTACTGGTTGGTGGGTGTGTCACTTTTGGTTTGATCATTAGGAGTGCGCTCACCTGTGCATGGTTGTTGGCATTTGGAAACATGGAGGCAGGGTGAGCGCGTGGTGACAATTTTTGTTGACTGTAGGTTCTTTTCGCACTTTCATTTGTAGTTTCTTCTCATTTCTTTGCCCAGTTTTACATATTTAGTATGTTATGCCCAGCTCGTTGAAGAGCATAACAAAGAAGAGAGGTCAACACAGGAACAGCTTTTTAAATAAATGAGTAATTTATTGGAAACATTCAACAAAGGAAAACTAACGATAAAGTCCACAAACCAAGGCTCAACTCAACATTATCAAATCAAAACCAAACCAATAGGGACCTAAAAGACTCCAGCCTTCCAGGAGGGAGAAAGAGAGAGCCATCTTGGATTTAAAAAGGCACCAAGAAGGTGAAGCCAATCCTTTAATGAAGTGGGAGGAGCAGGACATCAAGACTGGAAACAGGAAAGCAGAGGCAGGAGTACAGGAAAACACATTGACACAAGGCCTGTGGCCGTCACAAGCATCAGTCAGTTGTTTGTTTGTTATACTGCATTGCATGGGCAGAAATGCCATGAAATTGTAACGGCCAAAAAAAAAAAACCCCAGAACAACATGAAGTGCATTGGAAGTTTGGTCTGTGCATCTTCAATTTCTCCACACTTTGAGCCTGCCGTGACTTTGTTAGGTTAATTTGGTAAACTGACATTTAGCCACAATAGCAAAGTTTCCACCCAACACTATGGCCATCCGCTTCGTATTCATCTGTGAGTACAGGATGGGTATTTTGGCGTAGAAGGTGTTGTCTAAAATGCGAGCACATGGAACTCTGTTTGCCTGCTTGTGTGTGTGTGTCAATACATCAGAAATAGCTTTACAGGGTCATCGATTTTGTCACGTCTGAGGATAAATAAAAGGATTGCTTTTTCCCTTCCTCAGTGTACTCAGTATGCCCAGACGACTCACATTCAAGTTGTTTTGGAAATGAATCATTCTGGTGAACAGGCGTCGCTGCCTCCCACTGTGTGAAAACACATAACCCAGTCTGCTTCAGCTGTGTCTCAGAAACCTTGTCCTTGTGTACATGTCCCACCATTGTCCTTAGAGACGGGTGTTGGCCCTTCCTTCTCTTGCCTCTGAATTAACAAAGAGAGCATAATCTGTTGTAAAATGCCTGAGGAACAAAGAATGCGATGCTCCGTGTGTGAAGTTGTATCAATTTACTACACTTCTCGTATCCTGATTGATGTTACACCAGAAAGAGCCTTGTTACAATTATTGTGCGTCTGTACTCTTGTTGTGATTACGCTGCATAGACGAGTGTTTGTGATGACAGGTGCGTAGGAGACCAAAAAAAAA
Organism: Stegastes partitus; assembly: GCF_000690725.1. NCBI lineage: Eukaryota > Metazoa > Chordata > Actinopteri > Pomacentridae > Stegastes > Stegastes partitus. Next base: position 310,271 of record NW_007577816.1, read on the forward strand.
ACAACGTAGAATTTAATTTAAAAATTAAACTCTCATTAATGAAACACTGTAAAACCTATAAAATAGTTCTCAGTAACTGCAATGATGATATGTAGGGAATATTTCAAAAAGTTTGGATTCCAGAGCTCTAATGACAAGCTAAGGAATTTGAGTGTAGTCTAATTGCGTTGTGGTTGTCAACACACTTTGTTAAAAATGGAATCAGGAGTTTTGTTGACAATAAATCTCAAATTCAGATCTTAAAGGGAAGCATTAGCATTGCTTCAGAGCAAACACTCAGGCTTTGGAAGGCAGTGGTGTAGTCATTACTGCCGCCCATTTTCACATTGAGATTTTAATCATCAGCTACAGTATTTCTGATTGATGTGTGTGTGTGGGAATTGTGTGTACACACATATATCTGTGTACATAGGGGGTTGTAATACATCTTTGTAATTAGTCTCATAATTATAGGGCAATAAACTGCAGTACACATGGGAGACTGATCTATCTCTGGGATACTGCAATTACCCTGCTAAGATGTGTTGCTGTGACAAATCTCCAAGAAGCAAAGTGCAGCTCTGCACTGTTCTGGTTAAAACAACAAGCACAACACGGACTTAGTTCAGCTTTATGTCTACAAATGTGTGCTGAATGGGTAAATATGTCAAGACAGGAGGTATATGTGGTTTATTTGGTCTGTTTGTATATTAGCCTTAGTACAGAATAATCCCCCCAAAAAACCAAGAGCTTTACCCTGATTTCATTTTAAACTACAGTTTTGTTGTTTCTCTTCAAAGCCTGTCTAGACTGAGCTATCCCAAGTCTTCAAATGCTGAAGCACAACAGCTCGTCTTCGAGTTCTCGTCAATCTGGTCGATGTGGTGATATCAGACGGCCACTGAGTGAGTCTAAATTGGCTTTGCCTCCATTAGCTCCAACAGCGCCTCATTATCAGCAGTGAAGATCTCGCCTGCAGGGCCAGACCTCTGCTACTCCGCCACCCACTAGTTCACTCACACACACTCATGTACTGAACTCACAGGTATGTGCAAGCACAGGCGTATGTATAGTGATGTTCTCACTGTCTCTCACATGCTGACTCTAATGCTTCCATTTCCATATCTTTGATTAAGCCAGCAGGATGTTCAGGTTGCTACTGAGCACATCTGCTTTCATAGCTGACACCCACAAAAGGATGATGGGATGCTTATCAGCTGGATAGGGAATTGAAAATCACAGTTTTTTCCATCAGTGGACAGCTGCGATGGTGAATGTGGTGAGGTTTTGTCATGACAACATGACAGTGAAAATGTGAAACAGGTCCTGTTGTGTAAGTAGAAATGATTTAATTGATATTAAATGAATGAGTGCAAACCTCGAACGCTCCCACCCCCCATATTTACCCAATAGTTAACAGGTTTATTAACCATGCACACATGCACAGTGCATGTAAATGTGCACTGAGCAAAGGTTACACTTGCTTAAATTACATGAACACATGCGCACAACTACACACAGAAAATGTCGTCTGATGTATAACCTTTTCAAACAACGAGCAGACCTTTTACCCATTCAGCACCAGTGGTCACAGCCCGAACATATGCATGATGCCTGCAAGTCATAGTCCTGCAAAATAATGAGTCATTGATTCATTCCTAAATCTATTCTTTCTTTTTTGGTCATTTGGATTCCAATACACAATCTCATGGACATGTCTGGCTGGTCAAGACAAGGAGTTCAATTTTATCAGCAGCTCAAAGGAGACACCATCATGTCATGAAAATCCTATATTTAAAAAAAAAAAAAAAAACTACAACTAGGTTGTTAGTGTCATCAGAAGGTAATAATAAAGAAAGCAAAAGAAGTCAGAAATGAAATCAGTTGCTTGCCAACCACTAAAAAAACCTAAAAGACCAAAGAAACACATTTTTTCCCATTTGTGGGTGAAAAATCTAATAAAGTCTTCAGGAGATGTTAAGTGTAATTATTATTTAATGTCACTTCGTATTGGTTATGCTTCATGCTGTCCAGAGGCTCTAGAAGCAGAAACAACTGATCAGGTAAACAATCAGCAAAGGTGTTTCCATCACCCATTAGGTGGATTAACTCTTTTTCGAAAAAGCACAAAAACTTTATCCAAATATGAGAGTTTCCTGTACTGCGATGCTTCACAGTGTGCATAAAACTGTATTATTTGTATCCTCCATGGTTGCAGGACTATTGTTCAGGCCTAATCTGTCCACAGAGAGACATCCGGACACGTAAACAGCTTTGAAGGTACTCAAAAGCAACTTTGTAGTAAATTCCAGCTAGAGTAGCTCTCTTCACACGCACTTACAGACCCACAAGGTGAAAACAAAACCGACTTTGTTGTCACAGCTGGTAGCTCTTTCTGAAGGTGACTATTGGTTTTTGTGCTAACTATACTAACTACCTGCTGCCTCAGACTGAACATTTCGTAGACAAGTCAGTAGTTTTGTCTTGATTGTGAGTTTGCCGCACAAACAGCAGACTAAAGGAAGTCACTGCACAAGGCCACGAAACAGACAGACACATGACTTCTTGTAAAACCAGAAATTTTTGCTTTTAACAATTTTGTAATTTTGCTAGTCAGTCAAACAAAATATATCATGTTAATTAGCTTCAAATGTAAAGGTAGCTGGATTTTCTTAACTATGTATAGAGGAAGTCTCGCTGTTCTTTCGTTTCTAGCTAAGCTATGCTATGCTAGCTCTTTCTTCGATTAATATTTACTCTACAGACGTGAGAGATGTATCAATCTTTACACCTTTTATATTAAATAAATGCTTCTTTAAGGCACAAGGCACAGCTGATAACAATCATGACTCTGTACTCAGTCAAGTATTTCTTGACTTTTTTTTATCTTGCAGCGGGGACAGTACTTTCTCTACACCACCTCCAGTCTATATACAATCTGCAGTTCTTACTGACGAATGAGGCATAGTTAGCACAAAAAGCAGATGTAGAAACGTCTGAGTCACAGACATTCAGCTGAAGCTTTTCAACATAAGACGTGCAGAAGATAAGTAAGCAAGTACGGGGGAAGTAAAAAAGTAAACAAGGAGGAAGGAGGCACGGAAGAAGAATGATTTTCCTTTTTTTGGTGAAGAGCCGAAAACACAATCCTGTCCCTGACAATTAAACTGACAGAGCAGAGGAGCAGCAACATGGAATTAAAATTAAAGAACAGCAAGAATGCTGATAAGCGCTAATTTATTTCCCAGGGATCTGGGTGGAAGGTTTGAAAAGACAGCTGCGAGGGTAGGCTCTGTTAATTGACAAAAAAAAAAAGCGACTCTCGTGGGATTATGACTCTTGCTGCCAGGTGAAGCAAACTCCACACAAAAACTGACACTTTTCCAAAAGTGAGAGGATCCTTTGCAGGTGTTTTTATGAGTCGAACCTGGTAATTTATTTAGGGATGGGGCATTTTTAATGTACAATGTATATAAAAGTTTTTAATCTCTAGAATATAAATTCTCCAAAGAAATAAATTACTAGGAGGCAGTAGAGAAAAAAGGCATTTCTTGACATAATTCTTCCAGGTAAATAATATGATTAGCAAAATTAGACTTAACTTTTAAAACTAGTTTCAGTGTAAAGTCAGTTAAGCTAGAGATGTAGGGCAGGAAATCCTGTGGTGACTCAGGGTAAGATGAATGTTGGTATCTATAGAATCAGCCTGCTGTACATAATTTAACTGACAAACAGGTCAGAGTGCTCGAACGAAACAATTCTCAGTCACATCTCAGTTCGAGTGTGAGGGTTTAATAACCAGTGAGACTTCTGATTGTCTTCTCTCAAGTCCTAACTCAAGGCCACTATCCCTTTCTTTCTTTCTTTCTTTCTTTCTTTCTTTCTTTCTTTCAGTCATTTGTTCTCCAGCTCCATCCAAAGAACAGGGTCAGTTGTACTGAAGTTTTCCTCCAGCTCTTTCTTGTTGTCTGATTCTGCTTATGTAAAGCAGACACTCCCACTGACCCAACGTGACTGCTTGAACCAGAACAGAGCCTGATTCCATCCTGAGGAGCTTCTCATCAGCTCCTATTGTCCAAGAATTTGCACTCTACCTCTAGTCAGATTAAATCAAAGACACTGTAAACACAAAGCTATCTACACACTGGTAAGTTCACCCAGCCCCACGCGCTGTATGCATTGTATTTGTTTCCTTGTTATTTCCTTTTGAACCACCATGATTTCTTTGAACTCCTCTCTGAGCACAGCAGCTCCCCCAGCTCTAGCTTTTAACAGTGGCTTTACCTTCACAGCCTACTGCTCAGTCCTACGAAACCACATTTGTCAAGGCAAGTGAAAGAAACCACAAAGGAAGGAAGGGAACATTGGTTGCCTGCCTGAATGCATGTGTGGCAGCTGTAACACACTAAATTCGACTGTTGAGAAGTGGCAAAGCAAGAAAAAGAAAAACTGTGCAAAACTAGGCTATGGGAGTGCTGCTTTGAAAAAGGAGAGCGACATTAGAGCACCATGGTGCTGAGAGGGAATGGACTTCGCTATTGTGTGGCTGAAAAAACAAACGGTCATCCCACACGGGAACAAGAAAGAATCACAACACAGCGGCGGTCTGAGACGAACAGCAAACACAGTCCGGTCCAAGTCAAACTGGTGGAAGTCCCACATAAATTATTAACCTGATGCAGGAGGGCAGCGCTGGAAGAAGTAAAGTTTGCAGTGAAATGTGAAACAACAAGCTGTGGTGAGTTGTAATGCTGTGGATCGATAATCGGTAATGAATGCTGTGTAGTTAATTTTAGAGTTACAAGGGCTTTTGAAGTTTCATTATAGTCCCTCTAATTCACAGGAAATGAAAATGTCTCTCATAAACATGATTCAGGTGAGTGGGCAGTGAAAGTGGCCTGACAAATACCCCACAGCACTCTGTCCCTGTCTGTGGCAGATGATTTTATAAACAAGGAGCACACTCTTTATTTTTTTTTTTTACAGTTTACAGGATGGAAAAAGTGGCTCAGTTTTCAAATCACACATATATACGTATTGGCAAAAACACCTGAAACACTCAACTGCTAATCAAAAGCTGGGGCAATCTTAATAATCTGTTCAGCTATCTTATCTTAGAAGCACAGTCTTTCCCCCAACAGCTATTCATAAATCCCATTCTTTACCGGTTAAAGAGGAATCCTATCTATTGGCAAAAACCTGAGCAGCTCGGAGACGCTGTTTGAGCAGCAAAAGATCAAGTGGCAGAAAACTGGCAATCTAATAAAAGCCCCGAGGTGAAATTTAAATTCTCAACAGTCAAGCAGACAACCTGAAATTGTCACATGTCCTTAAAGTATCTATCTTTATACTCCACAGTGTCTGTCCTGCATGGATAACAATCTCGCAGTGGCTGGAGGCCTCGTCTGAAATCCACTCCCACTTCCTGTAGGCCTGTCAGATACAATCTCTTCATAAGCAGACTCCTCTAAAGTTCAGACACACCGTGTTTGCGTGTGGGAAGAAGTTTTTGTAGATAACAATTTGTAAACATGGGGATGGGTTTGATTTGAGTTCTGGCTTGTTCCCAGCTCCTGTACCGTTGCCAGTTTAGCCTGAAGGGTGTGGGCTTTCCTCCAAACCTCCAAAGGAAACATGTCAGCCTCACTGGCCAAAAGGCTGACATGAATAAGCCAACATGTCAAACCAACAGCTTCCCTCTAGTTTCACACTTTCTGTTTTGCTGTTTAAAAAAAAAAAAAAAAAGGAGTGGGGGTGGGGGTGGGGGGTGTTTATAACGGATCACTCTCACAAGTCACGTCTCATCCGGTTTGGTTACAGATCACACTGGTGGCCTCCTTCTAAAGTAAAATGAGTTCTATTGGGGATCAGTTGTGTTCAGAAATTGTGCTGAATATGGAACTGATTTAATTAAAATGTAAGCTAAATTACAGGGCACCCTGTGGAGTTTTTCCTTGTAGGAAAGCTATGGGGCAATGTTTTTATGACTGCCTTTGCTGTTCTGTTTGCATCATGTATGTGCCAGTTGTACACTATTCTGGCACAATATTGTCCAAAGAAGCAACATGTCAACATATGCAGAGAAAAGGGTTGTACACTGGTAAACAAAGACTTAAAATCAACTTTTACGACAGCGATGCAGCCCGCTCTTGAGGGTGCACACATGGTGATTCAGGGAGAAACACTACATGTACACAGAAATGTAGTTTTTATAAGAAAACTCCACAAAGCAGCTTGAAAAGGTCTTGAACATGCTGCGCAATAAGGCCCCATCTATATGTGCACGAGCATTCTTCAAAACGTAGCTTTCTCAATGCATTTTGCCATTTCGTCCGCATATAAATACAGTTTGAGTTCGCTGAAAATGGAGCTTTTGGAAACTCTTTCCTGGATGAAGATGTTCAGAAACAAATTTGCAGCGCTGACATGGAGACAGCGAAAATTGAGCTTTTGGCGATATAGAAACAGAACTTTCTATATTTTTACACAGAAATGTACAGTCACTCTTTCATCATATCGAGGAACAATGGTGTCAGAATGACTCAACGCATATAGTTCCCCCCTTTTCTTGAAGCTGGTAGCCTAACTGAGCCAGTTATAGCTTTCCTTTAGGTTTCTTATTGACCAACGTGGCTGTTGGGTTAAGGTTATATCGACACCTGTTGTTTTGGCAGCTCTTGACAGCGCTTTAATTGTGCTTTTGCATTTTTGTGCAGACAAAGAACAAAAGAGGAAAAGTCTAGCTTAAAAAAATACCCATCAAATGTGGATTCTGCCTTAAACGTCACTCAAATGTACATAAACTCTAAGGTGCGGTTTTCTCCATGTTTAACAGTCCATGGTATGGTATGTGTACGTCGAGACCACAGAAAAGCCACAAATGTGTGCAAAATAAATTAAACTTAATGTAATACATGATGTACGTGCAATTCCATTTTGCAGTGTCACACATGATGAAAAATGTGAGTTAATATTCATAATTACAATCCCACTGGCAGCTGCTTTAACACTGTGCGCTTCACTCAGGGCTCCTCTGATTCTGTTGGCGCTGAAAAATATGACTGATTATCATAAATATGCATCACATACACACACATGCACAATTCATATTTCATCACCATGGTCGACCACAGAGAATTGAAGAAATGCTAATGTGTCCAGCAGCTTTCCTATTTGGAACCTGCACTGATGATAATCCTGCTTTTGGGTCCGGTGGGACCTTACCTGTAACAAAATGACTGCGCTATCATCTCCATGCAAATATCACCTGAAGAAAAACTACAGGCAACAAGTAACTCATCTAGCGACCGGCTACGAGGGCTGTGATCATCAGCGTCCTCTGAAGCACACAGAGAGAAAAAAACAAAAACAAGATGTCTAGCAGTTCAAAACAACCTCAGAGCCTGCTGTAATTTCCGTTGCAGCCTCTGTATGTGAACGCACTGCAAAGTGCTGCACAGGCATTCATTGTATGACATTGGCATTTAAATAGGTGTCTCAACTTATGCATATATTTCCTCTTAGACTCAAATATATAATTTACCTGCATTGAAATTTCAATCTTATTAAAATGATATAAACAGCAATTGCATCCTCTATAATATTTCCCTTCAGTGGATCCTAATAGAAACTGAATTGTTTGGCTGGAGTTTAAATTGAGCCTATTAGTGGGTGTGCACAAACAAAACCGCACCTTTGCCCTAAATTTAATAAATGCTGTAATTCAAGGAAAAGGAAGGTAAGCCAAATATGGGTGAAGAACAGTTTTAGCCTGTGGCTAAACTTTCAAAAATGACTTATCTTCAGTCAGCAGAGGTGTAAACAAAGCAAAATGTCCAGCACGGTTGGAACACAATTTGACACGAGCTAATAAAGCTGCCGTTTAAGTAGTTTCAGGGAGCTGCTGCTCTGAGGCAAATGCTTAGATCAAAACTGGCAGAAACAGCAGCTGTAACTATGGGGTGGCCAACACTCTTTCTTACACAACGACAAACAAATAGCAGGGCTCTTTCTAGTCGAACAGGTAGAGCCGTGGCTCTTTCAGGGTGTGAGCTGAGCGTGGAGCTGTTCTCACATCATCAGAGCAGTGCAAAAACAATGCTGGTGTTTAGGATGCAGGGTTTACAATAATGTCTCCTGAGGTTCACGGTTTGAAATTATTGATTGGCAGTGTACCAACAACCCCACAAAACAGCTAAAAGGTTAGTCACAAGCCTTCACTAATAAAAAAAAAAGGAAAAAATATAACTTTACTCTTCAAATATATATTTATTTCCATAATCCTTCATACAAACGTCGTTTTTTTTAATATTTCCAAAAAAATAAACTGTAACAGGTGAATCAATAAAAGTGCACAGTCATGGCTATGAATGGTGTCCAGAGTGGTCCGAGAGTAGGTAAAGCTGTGATGATTGGATAGAAGGGAACAGAGGGGGATCCTTGTGGTTGAGACACAACAAGAAAAGCAAGCAGCTGTCTCTCTCACTCTGCATTGGTCTCCAACACCTGAGTTGTACAGGAGCAGGTACTTTCAGCACTCTCATCACACAGAAGTACAAGGAGAGCTTTATCTGCTCCTCTGTGCAAAGATTCACTGGATTAGAAAAATAATTATGGGCAATTAAATGTTGGACTTCTACCCTAAAATGATTCCATTTCAGCTGGATGTATCCATCAGAACAAGTCACTTATGTTGAGTGTAACATCTCATTTTTCTCATGAGGGAGGAGAAGATTCTGCCACTGGCTGTTTAATCTTCACTTGTTTTAATTAAAGTATGGAAATTTTCTTTACCCTTGTGATCTTCTTTGCTAATGCACTTGAGAAAGTGTTATTCCAGATGTCATGAGGTTTCCTCGCATTTTGCACGAGAAACATAATCAAGATGAATTCTAAACACTCTTCTTTTTTTTCTTTCTTTTTTTTTTAAACACTGGCTGTTAAGTGGAGTGGATGCAGAGATGCTCCCTCACCAGCACGCAGGCTCTGCGCATCTCCACCGAAGCACAGATTCTCATCAGATGACCAGAGCATCCGTTATCAATTGACAAAATGCTCCTCTTTGATTTCGTGCGTCGCGTTCAAGTGGTTGGCCAGCTCTTGCATCACAGCGTCTTTGCCAATTTGATCGTTCCTCCTCTTTTCCATGATCACGTCCTCCAGGCTCTGAAACTCCAGGACGTGACTCTTCTTCTCGGAAAAGAGGAGTTTTAACCTGTACGGCTGCTTTCCAATCCTTATCTCCCCTCCAATTTTGAATTCCCGTTTGCCAAAGCGGCACCAGGCGGCAAAACACTCCGAGTTCCTCCAGTAGGGCTCTCTGTCTCTGGAGCCAACGTGGTTCAGGGCGTTGCTCACAATCACCTCCGGCGGGAGCGCACGGTACCTGTAGAGGCCGTTCACTATCCTGCCTTTCTTGCCCTGACTCACGTCGGTGAGAAAGTTGTTCTTTATCTCGGCTCGGTGCAAATGAACCACCTGGAAGTCCCCGACATAGACAGCCCAGTGTGGATACTGTCCGGTGGCCACAAACTCCAGCAGGTCTCCGGGTCTGCACTTGTTCAGGAGACTTTCCGGGGAGTGCGTGGCGGCTCCGGTGCTCCTCTCGTAGACGCACTCCTCTCGGTAGTAGATGGCGCACTCCAGCTCGTCCTGCGGGTCGAAGGGCTTCTCCTCATGGTTCACTGCGCGGCTGTCCGGTGGAAAGTGATCCAAATTGTCGTCCTGCTCGTCGTCGTCGTCGTTGGAGAAAATATAAGAGACACCAATCCGCGGTCCGTCGTCGTCCGGGTCGAACCCATTTGGGTCCGACGTTGGCACCTCTGCGTAATTTAAATGCGTTAGCTTCTCCACCTGGTTCCCCATAAAGGTGGAGGGTGGATGGGAGAGGGACTAAGCTGAACGCAGAAACAGGATCCACCTGTTCTTGATGCTCTCACTTGAACCGGTTAGAAGACGGAAAGAGGCGCAGCGCTGTGCGGCGTCTTAACTAAATCCAAAGCGGCCAAGACGGACGCCAGTAATCCATGTCCAGCTGTATGCTCTCCAAACGGACTCCACCTGCGCAGACCTGCACTGGAATAAAGAAGACGGTGGCTTCAGGACTGAGTTCAGACGACATTCAGAGGCTATTTGCAAGTCAAACTGTTCGCTCAGCTTACATTCCCAACAGGTGTGACCTGACTCACCTGTTGGTTCACAGTTTCCACCAAACTCACCAACATAACTGCTGCTGTTTTGACTTTTTTCCCACCGGCTCACTGCTCCTGATCACCTACACTGCTGCTGTCGTGTCCGTGTTCCTCAGCTCTACTCTAGAATTACTCATTTCTCTCAGGTCAGTCCCTGTGAACTCAGCAGACACTCACCTGCAGTTCAGCGTCAGTCGGCAGCTTTCTCACGCTCTCCCGCTGTCACATCGGTGAAACGAACCGGATTTCAGTCTGTGCTGGCAGCTGCTGTCCTTCCTGTACGGGAGGCTGTTGCTCTGTGTGCTTTGCTCTGCTGTTTAGACTGTCTGTAGTATGAAGCTCAGGGTTTGTTGCAGAGAAACTCGCCCAGGATCCAGAGACTGCTGGGAGGTGTTGTCATTTAAAGCGACAGTACGCGCCTTCGCCTCATTTACATATTCAGTCTACACTCAAGTTGGAATAAGCAGACGGAAAAATCAACTGACTAGAAATGTTGCCATGTAGTTTAGTATCTTTTAATCATGAAAAAAAATCACAATAAACCCACATCTCAGTGCCATATACAGGGGCAGAGCCGAGGGGGGGCACAGGGGGGCCACGGCCCTCACAAGAAAACAGAAACCTCCACAGGAGCCATCATTTCTACACTACCCATTCATCATCTCTGGACGTGTTCCAATATCCATACTACCTGATTATAAAGTATGCCAAAAATAAAAAATTAACATGTTCCAATGTACAGAACAACAAATATAATGTCTAAAATACCTGAATGTCCAACTACTTCCAGTCAGGTTTTGCAGTCACCATGTTTTCTTCCCAGAGGGCGCACAGAAAGATGGCGTCACATTTTGCACTACAGGTTGTGACAGTCAAAGTTTATGGTACATTATCATGACCAAGTAGTACATCGCTATTGTATTCATACTGCATGAAACAGTACGTACTGTCTGAGGGCAGCTGTACCTAAATCTAAAAGAAAAAGTATGTGATTTTGAACACAGCCGATGTAAGGCATGCCGTTAAGCCACGTGTCCAGAGGGGCAATTTTACCCGTGCCTCACACATAGCTTCTGAATATCGACTGCTTGAGAGCGGCCGTGATGTGGTCATATGACAGCCGCTGTCCCACTCACCAGTCCTGTAGAAGCTGCTAACCAAACTTTGCGCAGACTTTTGCTTTTATTACAAAAACTAATTAGCGAAAAGTATTTCTGAAAACATTTAAGGTGAGAAATAGGCTATGCAGTTGCTAAATCTGTCCTCATTTTAGGTCAACAACAGCTAGTTTAGCCGTTTTACGAAAGTTACATAAGGCGTCGGACATCCGCTCCAAATTTGCATTTAGTAGAAGTCAAATCTACTTTATGCAAATGAGCACACAGGCGACGCTATGCCTGGTCGCACAAAACGCCCTGCCACACTCCAGAACAGGGTTTGCATGGATCCTGTGGACACACAGCATTAGTGTTGTGATGTGTTCCAAGAGGTGGGGCATTACACTGCTGCTCCTTAATTGCATAAAAATTAGGGCTACAATTTTTAACAGCAATTTTTAAAATTAATTTCCTGTTATTTTACAGATTTTACATGGTTTGTTAAATTACAGATAATATCTAGTAAAGTCACAGATTATCTAATTAAAGTTTTAATTTACATGTTAATGGTAAAAAAAATAAAATAAAAATAAAAAATAAAATAAAATAAAAAAAAGCAGGCCAAAACTGGAATCAATGTCCACATCAAAAATCTGCATTTTTGCAAATGGTAATTTGTTCCTTAAAATTACATTATTATTTACTGTCTTGCTGCAATGCATAATTTGGAACAACCATTCTAGATTTAAAAAACAACAACAAATATTCAGAGCTATATGCGTGAAAAGGAAGCCTGGCCACCATGTAAACACCGTCTCCATCACACTTACACACACTCTGAAGTCCATAAGTGATCAATACAATCATTTTCTAAAAAGCTGGATCCCAAAAGATCAGGCAGAATCTTCTCATCTCAAAAGACGTGACAGAAATTACATATTTAAGTTCAGAAGGGGTTAAGGAGATTTACAATGCAACAAAAGAAACAAAAACATGAATTCTGGTCGGTATGAAATATTTCATTATTTCTATGTTTAAATGTGTGTTCACAGTTAACTCTCTATAGAAACTTGCATTGTTGCGTGCACATTGTAAGTTATGCACACAACAATGTAAGGACTTTATTATGTAACATTAGGAACGGGGTAATGAAGACCTGAAATACGAGTTGAAAATAAATGCAGCGAAATGTAGTTTTAATCATTCTGTCAAACAGAAACTAAATGACTAAAGTTGGCTTATTTAATAAAATAAAGTGCACTGCTGTACTGCACACTGAGGGCATACCTTTTCATTCATAAACAGGTTTTCATTTTATTGTAAGAAGCCAAACATAACTTTACACAATCAAATCCAAACAGGTTTTTACAGAATTATATGTTTTTTTTATGTGTTTACCCAAAGAGAAAAATATCAACTTTGCTCTGGATTTTGACATCTGGCCTCCAAATCTGTTGAGCTATAGATCTACACATCAGTGAGGCCAGCCTGGATATCAAAACTGAGATGTGCTTCACCGAAATGAAGCTTCCAAGAGTCACCACAGGAATTTACTGCGCGGGTAGATTTACAGAACAGGGATGCTGAACCATTTTTGGTCTGACAGTACTTCTTCTAAAGTTCAGGTATCACTTGAAGTCTTCAACAACTCTGCAATAAAAGGATTGTTTTATTCACTTCAGAGAGGGAGAGGTCATGTGGGCAACCTGTGAGAATATAGTTTCCTTGACAACTCAGTGTGTCAACAGCAGAAAGAACCGGACTACTTTTTAGATGTCAAACTGTTTAGACTTAACCGCAAAAAACAGTGGAAGAAAAGCATGACACCGGGATCAAACTAGAATTTTGAAGTGCCAGTCTCATCTGAGCCCTGCTGTTCATCTCTTTCTCCACCCAGCTCTGGCACTGCCAAGAAGTGAGAATACTTCCAGCCAAAGGAAAAATCCTCCTTGGACAAGCCAGATATCCAGGCTTACAGTGTCTCAGGCAGCCATTACACCTACTTCTTGGAGCTTTGAAGAGATGACTGTGAATTCCAGATCAAACGTAACCAGAAGTAAGCAAACATCTATGAGGAATTGATTGTTTTTTTCCCCCCATTCTCAGCACTGTGTGTCCGTGCAATATTGTGACTGAATTCCAAAGGATATTTACAGTTCCACATCCCTGCAAAGAAACAGCTTAATGGCTCTGCCTGCAACACGGTGAATGCAACGCTGAGGCATGTTGGTGTGTGCACTTTCCACAAATTGAACCGTTGTTGGGAAATTACCTGTGACTTAACATGTTGTGCCGTAAACAAGATTAGACTGACAGAGCCACGGCTCAGAACGAAGTAGAGTGGAGGAATGAATGAGCCAACATCAGCGAGAGCATTTGTTGCCAGTTAATATCTTCTTTGGCAAAATGCTCTTTGTGCTGCGTGACGCACTCATTGTAGGGAAAGAGCAATTAGAGATTTTGAAAAATGCCTGATGCAAGGTTATTAAAAGATTAGCTTCACCTAGTTTCATCTCAACGCAGCCTTTGTTTGTTTCTCTTTGGAACAAAGACCCTTCACAAGGGGCGAGAGCAGGCATGGAGAGATTTAATCACTTAAGTGCATTCCCGCAGATGTTAAAGAACAGTTTGTTTATGGCTCATTCATGTAACTGTGTTTCGAGGATTTTTATTTTTTTTTTACATCTCCAGGATTTTTCTTGCAAAGTCTTCTTTAGAGCAGAACTGCATATGTTATATAAAGCTTTCAACAATGCCAATATTCATTATCAGAGTTCCTACACTTGAGTAGAAAGAGATTCTAAAATGATTTCATAAAGGATCTGTGAAGGGGTCACCACGAGACCAGTAGTCTACCTGACACTGAGGAATAATAATAACAGTAAGGTTCATTTCTTCTGCACTGGCTTTGAGCAAACGCTGCTCTCTTGTGGTTCTGTCAAACTACTGCATCAGGAACACAAAAGCAAAGAGCAATTATTTCATACAAACATCTGAAGCTTTAATTTTCATTCAACAAAACTGAAACATACAAACATGCTCCAGATAAATTATACAAAAACAGTTCTCACTTCAAAACTCAAACTGAGCAGAAGATATTTTCTGAGAGATAATTTTTTTCAAAAATAGAACTTTTCCACAAACACTTGCAAATGTAACTCAGCAACATTACCGATGAAAACTGCTCAACTTGCTACCAACAACATATTTCTTTCTCCATACGAAAGTCAGGGGTTTAATGAATAATTGTAAGGAATGGTTTGTAAAACTGTCGAGCACTAAGTGCGGCTGTTCTGCCTCTTCTGGCTCTGGATCTTTCTCCTCAGCATCTGGTCTGGAATGAGGTCTGACTCTGTGACATCTGAGTTCCCACAGCCGACCACCGGACAGCTAGAGGCAGAGAAAGAGAAAGAAGCTAAACAGACTATATGTCATTTCTGCTGCTCGGGGGCTCTCATTCAAAACAATGACCAAAGATGTAGTTTGATGACATCGTGAAGTGGCTGAGGATCATGGGAGTTGTTGTTGAAAATGTGCAGTGTCTCACGCTACAGTATTCATGTACATTCACTGTGTCATTTCATTCTAATGGGTACAAACAATGTTAGCTGACAAGACGTTATTTGCTAACTCTCCGTTAGATGAGTGGACTGTAGCCAAAGCTACGTAACCAAGTCAATCATGGGGATTCCACTGTTGTCACCGTAGTAAACCCAGTTACACTACAGAAAAACAATCATGAGAAAAAACAATCGAAAGAGAAAATAATACATTGACTAGCTAGCTAGTCCACCTACTTTTACTCCTTTCTTCCACATTCTCTGACATAACCAGTGTTTACCGTGTTTGCCCAGCAGCAACGGTTAAGAAGATGTAAGGCCACTGACAGGTGACTAAAGTGAAACGCTCTGTTATAATCAATAACAAACTGATTTCTCTGCCTGTGAACACTGGCCATGTTTTGTTATCATGTTTTTTTTTTTGTTTGTTTGTTTTTGCACATTTTGAAGTATTAAGAAAAGTTAATGGAATTGGCAACATTTTAAATTTTGCGAGAAAAAAAAAACTTCCTATGCTCATTTGAGGTCATTGTTGACTTTTTAGAAAAAGAGTGGGAACACCTTTTTTGGATAAATGCTGGAGAAGCAAACATTTAATCCACATCTGTTCTGACTCATCAGCTGTTTCTACTCGTTTCACCGCTGGACAGCACGAAACACGGCCAACGCCGGCTGATATGTGGGAATAACGTCCTGAGTGAAAACAGTACCTGAACACTACATTCTTCTCTTGTACAGAAAGTTTTGTTTGTTTCTTCTTCTTAGAGATATTGTAGCAGCTGGCCAACAACTACAGCCATGCTTGACGTCATGTATACCGCCCCCTTGTGACAACACCACACAACCTACTTGATGTGTTTCAAAGCAGTTAATGAAAACAAACCTAATTCTTATTTCTAATATTTTTTTCCACAACATTTCAAAAGCTGGAAGTCAAAAAACTTACAAGCTGTGTGGTTAAGATGTATATCTAGTCTAAAGACACCAGACAGCCTGTTTTTAGTTGCTCCAAAGTGTTAACTGAAACAAACTTAATTTGAATTTTTGTTTTTAAAATTGAAAATATTCTACAGACATTTTAAAAATTCACATCAATTTGCTTGATGAATATATGGAAGAACACCTACTGTTGGAAACATTTGGGAATCCATAAGTACACAAACCAGTAAAATATATACCATTGATCCAGTTGTTTACAGAATTCTTAATGTAGAAAGGCTACAATTAAACCTTTACTATATATGACCACGTCCGATCAAAGCTTCTGTTGCATAATTTTTACACAACACATTGTTAAGTGGTCAAACCCCTACTTAACTATTTTTCTAAGCTCACTCTATACCTGTAAGTTGCGTAATACTAATTAGGGATTGTATTTCCTATTTTCTGTGTTCTTACAAGTGAATTATACATTTTTAAAACCTCTTCGGCACCACATATGCTTTTGGTAGCTGTTATATAAAAGCTCCGATACGCTGGAAGACTTGAATGATGGGCCACTTCAGGGTTGCTGACGAAATGCTGCTCACTACCGGTACAACAGCGTTTCATCAGTCACACACCTAATCACTATAAGTAAAGGATATTGCTGCTCAAGTTGCACACAGTGACAATAGGCAAGCTTCTTTGACAACAACATAGACCGGCACTGGGATTTCATCAGTGTTCCTCCAGGACCAGCCACATTTAATTTGATTCCAACATCAAAGCAGTATAATAAAGAAAATGTGAATTAACTCAGCCTGCTGGTCCCACGCCAGCCTGCAGAGTTGTTTACTGCTGCAAAACCTGACTCAACTTTCTACCGGTCCTCCAAGGAAGAGCGTCTTACCGGCATTTCTTTTTCTGGCTGCGTCTTGTTTTGATCAGGCCCAGTATGGCTCCTTCATCATAATGGTGGTTACATTTCTTGTTCTTCACGGGGTTCACCATTTCCACCTTGAATACAGATACAGAGAGGTGTGTTGTACAAGGGAGCACAGAGACAGAAAATAAAACGTAGCTGCTTCTCTCTGTTTTTCTGATACCGCAAATAATTTGTTATTTGCTGTCAGAGGTTAGGTGACCATGGAAGAAGATGGAAGTGGTTTGAAATAAAAGAGGAATGATGAAGAATTGATAGAAAGTTAAATGAAGAAAAAAAAAAAAGCATCCTGGACTGCCTTACCTGTGTGAGCGGGCAGGTAAGGTTGATTTGGGTCTGCGTGACAGCGAGGTCCTCATCCAGCTCCTCCATGCTCGCTGCTGGCTCCTGGTTGGCTAAAAACATATCATAAGAGCAGTTTGATTCCAAACGTCCAATCACAGTAAGAAATAATGAACTGGATCATTTACAAGATGGCAGGAAAATATCCAGCAGGCAAGGATGCGGGCTTGGATGAAATTATATCTACTGAATATGGCAACATGTGCCACTTATGTACTAATAGATTCAGAGCTAATCCTGCATATGTTAATAAATCCTCAAAAAAAAAAGGGACACTGTCCACATGGTCACTTGTTTACCACCATTCACAAACCTTTGCTTTGGCATAAGATGCATACATTTATAGTTGCGCACATAGCCGTAAGACATTACACCGACAGATGCACGGCTGCCTACGTGTGCACACAAAAATTTCATCCACTCACACTGGTGCACAGACATCTAACACATCCACCCACGCACAAAACAATCTCCCCTTTCACAGTCCGCATATAAATTTCACAATATCTATTGTTGTCCCGGAACAGATACAACTATTGAATAACTCAAAGGTCATCCTGAGCCCAAGGTAGCAAAAATGTTGTCTTCTTTAACTCTCCCGACTATTATGCAATGCAGCACACTTTAATTTCAGCCTTTAAGAGTGCAAAAAGGATTCTGCCAAAAGTATCCCTCAAGAGGAGCACGAGTTTTTCCTTTTGCTACTTATTCAGTGTACAGGAGTGACATTTGATGGCCTTCACCGTAACAGAATATGAAATAGGCTCATGAATTCACCCCAGTTTACAAAGTTCATACATCAGAATAAGTTTTCTTTCTTCTTGCAACTTCTGGGACTGATTGAGCATAGGGGGAAAAAAACATCACACATACTAAAATGAAGCCTATAATGTCTACGGGGAACCGCAAAAGCATGGCACTGTCTGTGTGGGACCACCTTTTTTAAAACAGCGCTGGAAAGAGGACCACAAACATAAAGCAGGCGACAGGCTAAGATAGCAACTGAGCAGTAAATAAAGAATGCTGTGTGTTTAGAATTAAGCTAATTATCCTGAAAAAAGGACACATTGCAAGATTTTCTTCTTTCATGAGCTATGAAGTTCTCCTGCAAGCACAGCTATTATCAGTGTCTATTTTAAGTCCTGAATTCATTGCATTGAGTCTAGCAGTCTATTGATTCAGACTATTTTCCCTCTCTTGTCTCTCTGCAGGCTTTACCTTGTTTGAAAGAGTTCTTGATGCTGTCCTTGAAGGCCACTACTTTCTGGTGAGTGTGCAGCTCGGCATCAGAGAGTCTGGCGATTCTCTGCGTGTACTGCTCCTTCACTTTGGCAGACAGGCTGAACATGGCCTCGGGCTGCTGTGTAGTAACCTGCAGAAATAAAAGAATGTAAGACCAGTTTTTTGACCTTCACAATTAATCAAGCCCAGTGTTATCCGCTGAGTTTAAAAGTGGCACTTTAACATTAAGTATGGCCATTACAGGAGACGCGGTGAGCACTCAGTGAGTCAAAGAATCAGATGTACTCTTTACTAATCAACATCTTTCTCCCAACAGTACAGATCTATTGATTTAGTATAGAGTTAAACATGTTTTCCACTTATGGGATTAGATTATGCCAGTTGTGCTCACCTCTGAAGTCACTTGTTGCACAACATCAACAAAGCAGTTAATCTCTTTGTCCAGCTTGGCACACTCCAGAATCATATCCTCCATCGCTTTGATGCCAGGATTGCCCTCTTCATCTGTAACATAAGAGCAGCGGTGCAGGACGTAAGCCCATCATTTACTTAGCACACTGTAAACATATTCTATTACCTATTGTAAAAAGATGCAGCAGCAGTTTACATTGTACAAGCAGGGCTGCAGCTAACGACTATTTTAATGTTGATTGAACGGTTAGTTTATTGTTTGATTTTCCTGATTAATCAGTCAGTCGTTTAGTTTATTAAATGTCAAAGCTGATTTTAAAAAAAAAAGGTTGATCAGTATGTCAAAGTCTAACATGACTTCCTCACAACCTAAAGACATTCAGTTTACTGTCATACAGGAGGAAAGAAACCAGAAAATATTTAAACTTCTGGAAAGTGATTAAGTATCAAACTAATTGGTGATTAATTGAATAATTGGAAAGTAATTGATCATTTGATTAATTGTGGCAGCTCTATGTACACATTTTCATTATATTACTGGATCTTTATTATTGATGCATAAACCTGCAAGATACACAGTCGTCCTCAAAGTTATTCATACCCTCCCATAAAAGAAGGAAAAAAAACATCTGCCACTGAAATAAGTTGAAATTGACAAAAAGTAATAATGAATAAAAATGTAATGAAAATCATGGCATTGCTTTTGATTTGTGGTTCAACAGAAATATTAAAAACAACAACAAAAACAAGCAAACAAGCATGATGGGACCTGTTAATTAATATTTTATTGAACAACCCTTTGAGCCAATCACTGCAATCCACTGTTTTCTGTAACTCTCCATCAGACTTCTGCACCTGTTGACAGGTATTCTGATTTTGGTCCACTGCTCATCAGCAAAGTGTTCTAATTTGTCCGGGACAGTTATTCATTTATTTATTTTTTAATTATTCTCTTTAACCACAAATCAAAAGCAATGTCACGTTTCACTGAATTAGAATTTAGCAAATTTTTATTTATTATTACTTTTTTTCAGTTTCTAGTGATTTAAGTGACTATTGTGAATTTTGCCTTTTCTTTAATGGAAGGGTGGGACTTCATTTGAGGACAACTACAGTTGAAGCTGTAGCTGGTCAAGATGCAGTGTCACATCTGTTGGGTAATTTGATGTAAAGTTTGTAAAGCATCATCTGTCACAAATACAAATCATATGTGTGTAAGTACACATTACATTTTAGAAGGAACTTGAACTCTAAGTATGGCTTCTAGACGAATGTAGTCAAGTATTTTAGAAGTAGAAAAAACACTCAAATAACCTACAAGTACGTTGAATTTGTAGCTCAAAGACAGTGAATCGGGACATATTCCTGGCAGCTGAGTTTTACAGACACACACACATCCAGTGAGGGTGAGGAGTGATGTTTGGTGATATTTACCCTGAGCTTCAGCCAGGTCCATGGCCACGTCTGTCACAATGTCCATCCCTGTCCCGATGTCTGTCTGACATGCTTTCAAACTCGATAGTGTTCCGTGAACAGCGCTCAGAGACATGATGAG
Source organism: Stegastes partitus (assembly GCF_000690725.1). Classification (NCBI taxonomy): domain Eukaryota; kingdom Metazoa; phylum Chordata; class Actinopteri; family Pomacentridae; genus Stegastes; species Stegastes partitus. The sequence goes on from NW_007577816.1 coordinate 330,511, forward strand.
AGGTAAATGTAATCCTCAAAACACCGCGAACATAACCTACTGTTAGCTAGCTTAGAGTTAGCCTCACTTGTTCACGTTAACTGCCACTTCCGGTTAGCTGAGCAAACTGACGAGCTGCTACGTAAATGTAAATGTAAAGTCGCAGTGAAATCAACTTGTTTTAGTGATTATGTTATTAATTAAAGAGGTGAAATGTAAATTTAAAATCACCCGCGAAAAAAAAAAAACTACAGCAGCGAAAGTTCTAACTTCTGAGTTGGTTTTTCAAAATAAGAGCCTTGAGCAGAAAATTTTGCAACTGCAGAAAAACATGAGAGCACATTATGAACAATCGTTTTTATTACTGGATTTCATTTAGAAATGGCACAGAATGACAGTATACAAAATTGGCATGTTAATTCATAGGTAATTCTCATCTATGTACACTCTATTATTAGTGCAAAACATCAATAGCCTAAACAATGAAGTGTAAGTAAACTATTCAACAGGCCCCACTTTTGAAATGTTGCTGCAGGAAAAGTACAGGTGCAAACATTAAAACTTCCATTTAGGTGCTTTAGTCTGTTTAGTTAAGTTTGTGCAAAGGGTCCACCAATTATCTGCCCAGCCAATAATCAGATCCAATATTTTGCATTTTTCAGCATTGTTATTTTTCTCCTGATAAATGAAATTAATTTAAAAAGTGATTTTGGCTGTGATGCACCCTGCAGTCACTCTGTGGTCTCAAGCACTGTCCCACCCCCAGCACTAACTGAATTACAATAAGGGTAAAAATTGAAAAAAAATCTTTAACTAAAACATTTGTAAAATTTTGACACCAAAATTTTTATTTTCGTACAATCATATACTGGTTATTGCTTTCCTTTATTACTCATAACCAGTATGGGCCCTGAAAAAAATCCCTACTGAAGGCTTCTCACTGGAACATTTGGATAGTATAAAGCAATCCTTAATGTTGTTGATAACGCCTGTGCTTTTCTTGACATGACGAGTTAAATGTCTACAGTGGGGGGGAAAGGCCTATGGCAACTGAAACATTCTTTTTTCAGATGAAATTTTTCATCCAGATCTTCACAGTATTGTTCTGAACTCATCAAAAATGAAACTGGGCACATGAGCTTCGGCCACCTGAAGAATAAAGAGAAAATAAAGAGGATTACATGTTAGTATCACTACAGAACATAGAGAAACAAAAGCAAGACATCATGCTTAAAAGTCATTATAGTTGTGTGTCTGTCAAGGTGTCTCTGTATAAATAATCACGTATTACTGCTGGTATTAGACATGACTGTATAACAGCAGTTGCAAGATATATTTAAGTAGAGTACCAAATCATCTAAATTTCAGCTTCTCCACCACCCTGCCATTGTCATATTTCTCATTTACCACCTTTTTACAGCATTTCTACAAGTATTAACAGGGTGAAAGTTGTCTTACCTTACGAGACAGTTTTGTGTACTTCACATAGTCTTCAAGGAACATCAGAGCTCCCACCACATCAGAAGGCATGTCAGGGATTTTCTGACTGTAATGGGATGAAATGAAAACTCAATTATGGGTTCATGAAGCTGTAGCCGGATGAATTTAGCATTTGGTAATAAGATTTTTATTTTTTTATTTTTTCAAAAAACAATCATCATAAACTACACAGAGTAATGGATTTTATATGTAATTATTCCAAAGTCTGTTCTGTTACCTTGTGCACTGCTCCATGATAGAGCGGATGAACTGACCAATGAGAGCCAAGAACTGCTGTGTGTATCTGGAGTGGAACTGCTTTAGCAGAGTGAGCAGGCCGAGGACGAGAGGAGGCCAGTCAACTGGGTCTGTGGCTTTCTTGCAGGTCATTCCTGGCGTAACACAAGACATCCCCCATTGACACGTTAATGAAGTCTTATATACCAGCAAGTCTAATATACTGACAGAATAGAACCTTCTATGTATGCTAAGTTTGGTAAATGACCTATCAAACATGGCCAACATGTACCATGAGGCCAACTCTGATGTCAACAAAAACAAAAAATGAAAAGCGTAGCCAGATTTTATTCAGCTTTTTACTAAATTTAAAAAAAGAAAAAACTACTGTGATGGGAGAAGAGAACTAAAGAATTATTCGTCTCTTAAGAGTCAAACACCATTCGTTATGGAATTCAATTTAAGATTCTGCAGATGGCTTACAAATCTCTAGATGGTCTGGTTCTGCTCTACATCTCAGAAGTTTTGACGCCTTATTCTGCACCTATTCCCCTCAGATAAGAGAGTGACTTGCAGCTAAAGTTTCCATTTTCTAGGCTTAAAACAAATCTTTTACTCTTTAAGCTCCAAGACTCTGTAACAAGTTCCCCCTTACTGTCAGTGCAGCTCAGTCAGTGCCTCAGTTTAAAAGGCTTTAAAAAAAAAAAACACTTTCAGAGACAGGCATTTGTGTAATATTTTATATATCTTTAAAAAAATGTTTTAATATCTTTTCTATTGCAGTATTTACTTTTTAATGTTTAACCGCTGTTCTTTTTTTCTAAAGCACCTTGTAACTCCAGTTTTGAAAGATGCCATTGAAATAAAGTTTAATATTATTGTTATCATAGTTCACTGGTTTGACCTCAGTTTTAATAGGAGCTATGGAAGAATGAAAAGCTTACCTTGGTTTTTGCTGTACTGAAGCTTAGGCAGCTGAGCAATAAGAAAAAGGAAATTGATGATGGGGAAGTAAGGGAGACGCTTTGTCGTGATGTAGATCTGTGTGAGGCATAAACAGAAGAAAAATGGTGTGAACATCCTGTAACGTATAACTCTCAGACAGAAAAGAAGCTGGGTTCAGTTTGTGTTGGTTTTTGAAGATCAAAAGACTAATTCTGATTCCAGGTACAATGTGAGACGAGAACAAGGCTGAGTGATTATGTGGGGGAGCTCTGAACCTTGTTAAGAGGGTTGTGAATGCCGGCAGCTTCCAGGTACGCGGTGATCTCATACAGAAGTGTGTTGTCCTCTTTGGGGTAGGGCAGAGACGGGTCTTGGTAGTGGGCTTCAATATCTGCCAGCAGAGACCTGGTATACCATAATCAGAGTGAGAAGAAAAGTTAGATGTGCACCTATCATCACTTATTAATTTATACCTATGCATTGTGTATCAAAATGCTGTATCTTCTTTTTAAAAGCAAACAGTGAGAGTATTTGTCATAAAGTCAGTAATACAGACTTGTAATCGGCACAGGAAATAGTCATAACTCAGCAACTATCACTGTTGGAGTTTAGTCCATAACCCTTTAGGAACAGCAGCATGTAGCTCATGTTAGCATCTTTTTGTGATTCCCTCAACACCAATTATAAAAAATACAAAATATATAGACAGTACTAAAATAATATGAACTCAGTAGTGACAATAGACTGACTTGTTGAGGTTTTCCAAGGCAGCAGCCAGATGTTTGGAGTCAAACTTGCAGGAGTAGTTTAACTCATTAGCGATCTGCTGTCGAAGAATCTGCATCTGACCAACCTGCAGCAAACACAAGCAGTTCGCTATTTTTGTATGGCATTTTGTATTCCTCAGAAAATGAAGAGTTTCATTAGGAGTGATATTCAAATTTATTTTCTATTTCCAACAATTAGAAAGCAGTATGGACTTTTACCTTCATGATGGCTTCCAGGTACGCACCCCAGATCTTCTGGGACTTGGCCACAGCACTAGCGTACACTTTGCTGGCATTAGCTATAGCAACACAAAATACAGCAGATCTCATAAAAGGAATACAAAAATGATGGCAGGTTATAGAGATAGATCCCTAAATGTATACCTACCCACAATGCCTTGGACTGGGTTGACAGCACCCAGCATCGATTTGAAAACATCAACCACAGCTTTGTCCCTCAGGATGGTCTTCTGAAGCATTGTCAGGAAGTTCTGATGACACAAATAATAGAGGAAGATATCATAAAAGGCATAACAAGGTTATAGGTTTTTATCACAAAACTTCAGGCTTTTTTGGGAGGAAGTTAATTACCTGAAGTTCCTTGACAATCATGAAACAGAGCAGGCGGTCCAGTCCGTTGAGACCAAATGTCCCCAGAGTGCCTTGGATCTCTGAGAACAGCCTGTTGTTGGTCACCTCCTGGTGGCTCTTCAGATCATACCAGGTGTTCATCTGGTCAATATAGCATGTTACCCTACAGAGAGAACCATAGTTGGTTTCAGTTGGGTTTCAATACTGCAAGATTTGACTCCAACAGCTCTGTAACTCTTCTATTTTCACTGATGTATTTGAGCAGACGTACTTGGGATCAGTGATTCGGAGGATCTCTCTGCAGAGGCGACCAATGAAGGTGGCAGACTCATCCACAGAGGGAAACTTGGGAATAGGGATGTGAGTCGACTGGTACACACTCTGCCAGTCCTGGATCTGAATGGAAGCGCAGAACAAACCAATCAATAAACTCCTATTAGTGACAAATAGCCAAACAAACATTTCCTATTGATCACGCAGGGATGAACTAGTGTCAGTACACTATTCAGGGTCATTCCCGGAAACAAACAAAAAAAAAAAACATGCTAGTGTGTGAAGCCTGACCTTGGTTCGGAGGAAACTGTTGCACTCTTGTTCAACATTGTAGTTGATGATGCGGGAAACTTCCTCCTGCCAGATTTTAAGGCCATAAATGCTGACGTAGTCCTGGATGTATTCAAACGACCTGTAGAAGCCATCCATGGTGGCTGCCATGTCCTTTAACTTTGGCATCAATTCGCTGGGCTGAGAGAGTTGAATATTATATTGTTGTTTAGTCTAATCTTTTAATTTTGCATGGCTCTTATCTTTGATCCTCACAGGACAAGAAGAGGAAAAGGTTTAAATACATAGGCTATCAGCAGATAATAAATCAGATGCTTCACCTTAGCCTTGGGGTTGAAGATTAAGCCTTTGTGCAAAGCATAAGCCACCCTCTTCACCAGCTCCTTCCTGATGCCGTCTTCCAGAAGCTGCTTAGGGTCCACCTAAAACATCACAACGTGTTATCAAGAAAACTGTACAGTAGCACCAAATTCCTGCTTGTACATTGGAACAAAGTTTTAATATTCTATCAGCTTGCCAACAGTGTAGGCTGACATCTTTTCCCAATTAACTTTATGAATGCATTTACCTTGATGATTCCAACTAAAGTGGTCTTCATCATCAAGATGCCCTCAGTGAAAATAGAGATGTCATGAGTGAGTTTTGCCACCTGGAATCAGATGACAGATAACAGATACAATCAATCAATCCTTTCATCAATCACATTGGTTGCTGTTTTGCTTTCAAAATTTAAATTGAAAAGTTACACTCGTGCATTTGACTGCATTTAAAAACACATCTCACAAAAATTGTAATTTTACTGCAGCAGGTCAAATTCTAACTAGTGCTATCCAAGTACATCTGCTTGCACAATCTGTTTCTACATCAAACTTTGGTCTTTAATTTCAGTTTCACATCAAAGGCTGCAGGTAAGATTAAAAAATGTTCAGAAATGCCAGCTTGGAGAATTGCCTCAGACTCCCCTACAGCAGATGAGTCGACATCAAAACAGAACAACATGGGGCCTCTCATCTATGTTCTTCATTTTTAAAGTAGATCTGAGGATTTGTTTCTTCTTTGTGTCAGTGACATTTTGAACAACACTCAAGGAGCAGGAGTCATTTTCAACCACAACAGTTCTTTTACTTCATAGCGAGCGCCCAACTGGGAGTAGTCCTTTAGCTTGTCCTTATCCAGCCGTGTGGGCACTTCCATGATGTCGTGGATCTGAAGCTTGATGATCTTAGCCAGAGAGGTGAACATGCTCTCTGGGATAATTTGCAGCACCTGGAAGCAAGAAGATAAAAACTCAAACACCAGAGAGTGATATCATCTTAAGGTAAACATCCCATGAGTATTTATTGCTGGGTAGATTTGCCAAACAGATGGTTCTAGAAACATTAATCATTACAGCAGCTGTTACCGCACAGATACCGATCAACACTTTGCAGCATGCAGAGCTCATTTGTTCAAGTTGTGAAACCATGTTCAACTACGAGCACCACAGAGAATATCAGTCCTCTCTGACAACAACATTTGCAAACAGCAGGCGCTTCTGTAAGATCTCAAGTGCAAAAAATACTCCATCACACAGCACCTTTCTGACATAAGCCACCAACTCTCCAGAGTAGAACTGTGAAACACTCAGCAGGTCAGCACTGTTGGCCTGGTTGATACGCAGCAACGGAAGATCCAATGCAGATGCCAGCTGGTCACACACACAAAGTAATTTTTTTAAAACGCCAGGTAACATTTCTCCCTATCAAGGCACAGCTAAGAGAATAATTTATGATTTCTTATTATTCTTTTATCAGCATCTGAGTATGTGCGTTGGACACAAACAGTCGTCACCTTCAGAAATGTAGCTCTCAGTTTGGTGACCATGGACGGGTTGACTCTGATGCTCTCCTGCATAATGGATGTAAAGCTGCGGAATAAAACATAAGCCGAGAAAAACTGGTGAAAGCTGCTACACAGACAAAAACAAAAACACAAGTGAGGTAAATCAGAACCACGGCAGCACTGTGGTCTTTTTGATGATTTAGGATATAGAAAGGTAAGCAGAACGGGTCGCTGCTGCAGCCTACTGAGGAGCTCTTAAGTGATAATAGCAGTGGTGGAACAAAATGTGCCAGAAAATCAGTTATTCATGGGCATTTAACTGGTCTACGAAGCAACTGCATTACCAAAGATTTACCTTCAGTTTATTTAGGGTTACTTTATTGTGTTTAATCTATTTTAGAGAAGCCATACTGATGATAAATCAATGCGATACAGTGTCTATATCAATACATGACACTGTACAAGTGCATCACTCTATATGGTCAGTATTTTGTATGCATTCATCATTTATCAGCAAGTACGTACCTGTCAATTATCTGCCATGCGTAAGACAGGTCTCCAACTATCTGCATGGTGATAAGGACTTCTTCTTTGATGTTGATGGTGCGAATCATTTGGTGCAGGAACTTCCTGGTGTCGGCAAGGAACTGACAGACCTGCAGGTTAGATTCCAGCTGGTGGAACTCCTGGACCTGAAGACCGAGTGAAAAACATTTTAAAGATAGGCATTATACTGTTCCCACTACGTGTTGTATACGCCCAGTATGTCAACGTAGATGAACAGCAAGCCAAACAGCACAGGCATAAATGTACAAAATACTAAATATTCCAGTCATACCCAAACACTGCAGACCTTTTTTTTTTCCTATTTTCTTGATTAAAAAAATATTCTCCATTGGTATTCATCAGATTTTTGTGTTTCAAGACTTTATATTTGGCGGTGGGTTAGAAAATGAGGTCATTGCAATCCATAAAGCCAACAACACATTTGTTATGCATTCTTATGTGTTTAAATTTGTCTTGGTTTTGTTACTACTTTGAAACAATGTCCTTTGAGTAACTTTTTATCTATACATGAGTCTAAATTAAAAAAGTATCAATGTGCAACCAAAAGGGAGTAATAACATCAGTATCTTTGCCTGATCTAATCTGAAAATGTAAAGCCATAGTGAAATAGAATTATCCTGCTCACCTCAACAAGAGCCTGTATCAGCTGGACCGTCTTCCTCCCAGCCGCCGTAGAGTCCTCATAGTTCAAAGACTCGATCTGCTTTGAGATTTCCCTGAACCAGGCCTGTAAGTTCTCTGTAAGGGATAGTATAGGTGTGTAAAACAAATGGATAAAAAATGTGTCTTTGTACTTGAGCTAAAAGTATGACTGGTGTAAATTTAATCCACCTCTTCCTGCATGTGTACTTTATTTACTTCTTCCCCCCATTGTGTTTTCCTGCCGAAACATTTTCCTTTGAACAGCTTCAAGCTTAAATTCATTTTAAGCATTTGTATTCCAACGTCGGAAAAATCCACACACACAGCACGGCTGAGGCTCCTGTAGTCAAAAACACTTTTTTTTGCCCTGTATGCATGTGTAATACTTCCCTTTATCGAGCCTAACAGTGTAACTCACCGTTTTTCTCCACCCTGGTAAGAGGTTTGACACCGGAGAAGACTTCGGCCAGCTCAGTCATTCTCTCTGATCCCTCCTTCTTGTAGCTCTCCCATTTGATCTGCTTCTCTGTCAGCATCTGTTTGAACATCTGGAAGAGGGACAGCACAGATGCCAAGTCGATGAGGAAGGATTAGTCAGATGAGATGCGTAATTAGAACATTACATTTGTGTCCTCTCCTAATGATGGACGGGCTGGCCATATGCGATCTCACGATATGCTAATATGCAAGCGGGCGGATATACCTGACAAAAACCACAACTGGATGGATCACTTTGGAATTAGTCAGGTAATAATTTCACACATTTCCTCTAAAAACGAAACAATGTGCTTTGAGGACGCACAACCCTTTTTCTATTACTGTATGTTATCTATGAATGTATGTATGCTTGTAGTGACAATTAACTGTTAACTCCTTATCTTTCTACGTTTTTCCCTGTCATCATTGACGTTACGTAATCCTGATTAAAGACTCACCTCTTTGAGTGTAAACTCAAACTGAGCAGTGTCGAGCAGTAGCTGGAACAGGATCTTGGGGTTATACTTGGAGTCATTGAGCACCTGGTCTTTGATCTGACGCAGCCGCTTGTTGTTTGGGTCATAGGCTATGAGACAAACAATAACCTGCTTTAGTAAAATACGAACCGACACACTAGTTTCATTAACATCAGTTTTCTGAAAGTATAGCCAAGTTTGGAAATACCTGGACATGTGCTGTAAAATTGACTCTGGCGAAAAATCAATCTCAACTAAGACAGCTCAAGCTAATTAAAAATTGCCAGATGTGATATGAAGGCTAAGAAAATGTGAAAAATAATCATTTCATTACCTAAAGTTTCTACACTTAGAACACTGAGAGTTATTTGGAGGACTATTAAAACATCACAAGACACATGACACTTACAGTACAACCCTGTGTGATGTCACTTCAATGTCAAATGATTCAAAATTGTATCACCTTAGAGTATGTATGTTACTTCTAAGGTGAACAGTTGTGTGTTTGCTCTTAAGTCAAACTAAAAACTAAAAACTAAAAAACTGTAAAGATAATAAAAATACAAACCCCACAACAGCAACTTGATGCAACAAAAGTCATTATAGCTTTTATCACTGAGATAAAATCTTTTTATTTTATGACCATCTCTACCTTTGATGACTGACTCAATCCTCCTCAACAAGGAGGATGCCAGTGTTGAACAAATTTCTGGAGAGATGTCTCAGAGACTATTTTTTTTTTTCAGCTGCTCTTTGCTGGAGGAGTTGACCTGCTCTACGTTTTCTCTTCAAAATCCCTGAGAGGTGTTCTCCTGGATTCAAGTCAGGCGACACACTTGGCCAGGTCATAGTTTTCTCTTTTTCAGAAACTCTGGTCGGATATTGGCAGTGGGCTTTGGGTTGTTATTGTGCTGGAATTTTTTTTTTGGCAAACTGTGAGTCATCTTGTCAGCCAGTATTTTTGGTATATCCACAGGCATTCATGGTGCCATCTATAAATGTCATCTCCCCAACACCTTTTGCACACTCATGCAGCCCCATATGATCACACTCCCACCTCCTCACTTCACTGTCAGAACCAAGCATTCACTCCAGTGGTCTTGACCAGTTTAATACCAAACATGCCGGACTCTAGAATTTCTCTAAGTCAGTAATTACAGATGTAGTCACTTTTGCTGCATGAAAATACTATTTTTGGGCCTGTATTTTTAATACAGTTTGTAAAAAATATTTGCTTGTTATTGTTCATATGACAAAATACTCCACTTAATACTACTCAACAATCCAACTCTCGAGAGGTGATACAGTTTTGAATCATTTGATATTCAGCCCATGTTGCACAGGGGTGTACTCACCTCTGTTGTATAATAAAGACATTTGACCAAAAATCACCTGACTCTGCAGAGTGCAGCATCAGCCAGCGAATTGCAACATTGCAGTCCCTCAGACAGTTGAGTAGTTTGGGAATGTTGTCCAGGATGATCTCCTCCCTGAGGAATCCTTCCTTTAGCAGCTGCTGCACCTGAGGCCTCAGGGTGTCCATGCTGGCTGCATAGCGAGTGGCCTAAACACAGAGATGGTAGTAATGATACAAAATAGCATCTTTCATTCTGGACAATTAAATAATCAAACATTCACTGACAATGTCTATAACTGACAGACTAAATAAGGACTGCATCCTCCAGCGGTGAGTGCAGAAGTCTTCAGAACTCTGTGCAGCTTTGTGAGCATCCATACAGCAGCTCATGAACATCCACCGTCTTTTTAACTAACTTTTTAAGAAAAGTTTAGAAATGTCACTCTAAAGTCACAGATTTAATTAATACCCTAAAGTTTCAATTTAAATTCTGCACAGCCACACCAGATGACTTATAAATTCTGTAGACACAGTCATCGGTACCAGCAGACAATAGATTAACGCAGTGAAGGACTGTAAACTGAGGAACCTGATGACTCTGTGACATTGAAACTAATCAATTTTTTAATACCTGCTCTTTGATGTTAGCAGAGTCCAGGGTGTAATTGAGAGCAGTCTTGGCAGCTTTGTATGGTTCCCAGGCCTCCACCAGGTTCACTGTGATCCCCATGTAAATACTGATAACCTGCAGACAGATAACATAAACACCTCAGGAAAGTATTGTCAATAAAAACTGAGACAGAACAGGAACGAAAACTTATGGAATGCCAAAACATTTCAATGAATGCTTATGTTCAGCTCTAATCCATTAGCATGGCAGAGTAAAGCATAAGCATGGAGTGGACACTTCTATCACATAACAAATGTCTTACCCAGTTGTCAGGGAAGTACTTGTCCACTATCTCCCTCATCTTGGCCTGCTGGGTCTGCAGTATGGAGGGGCTGAAGAAGAGGCAGACGTACAGCATGGCTGCCTGGTTAGCCAGCGCAGTGCTACGATGTTCTGGTAAAGGATAGGCAGAAACCTGTTGGACAGGAGGAAAATTAAAGAAGGACATTTTCTACAATCTACACTTACTTAGGTCACAGCCTCAGAAAATATGTCACAAATGAAAACTCTGATAAAAGGAGACAACATCTGTTACTGACTTTTACTACAAACTTGTATATTACTACATGCTTCTCACTTGGTTGTAAATGTCGTCTGAGCGCAGCCTCCCGATGACCATGCTGATGAATGTGCCACTGATGGGAACCCTCTGGAAGTAGCTCTCCGGGTAGTTGGATGGTCGTTTGGCTCCAGGCTGGCTGGAGTAGCCGGTGCTGCGGAGGAGCTTGCAGATGTCATCCAGGTTGGAGTCAGCTGATGAACGGGCAGCACTAAAGATAAAAGTAAATTTTGAAAAAAAAAAAAAACTGTATGTATTTTTGATACCCATAAACACAAAAATGCAACATACGACAAGAGCAATGACAAAAATCTGGGGCGAGTAAAGTCAGGTTAGCATGGTATTTACTGGTAAACATAAAGACTTTATGTAAGAATTTTTTGCCCAAAATGATTTAAATTCATTTCTGTTCCATTCAGCACGCCTCTGCATGTAGCTTCAATGCATGTGTGTGTTTTTCTTTGCACCTGACACAGGGGCGAAACTATGCATGAGTCAAGTAAGTGATTCGATTTTGGCTGCGATCGAGCTCACTAGCCAACAAGTAATTTGAGTTGTGAGTCACCGAAAGAATGTCATACGTCTGCCTGGGGGTGTGTGAGTCACAAGCGCACCTGTATCTATAATAGGAAACAAGCATCCTTTCCCTGACCTCCCCTTCAATTTTCTGGTCAATAACCAGCAGCATGACTCCGTACAGGTAGAGAGCTTCACACTAGGTGGAAAAAAAAACAAACATAATCAACATATGCAGGATCTTTCTGCGTTAGAGTAGGGCTAAACATTCACATGAATCTGTAAATTAGCAACACATTCAGCTAAATCGGAATATGGACTGATCAGAAACAGATGTTTAAAAGACATTAGCTTATGTGTAGTAATAATGTGTTTCATAATGTTACAAAATAAGGATGAATTTGCATTTGTGTTACTCACTAGGAGCTGTTTCCCATCCTCATTTAGAAGCACAGTCTCCAAGGTCTGCTGAATATAAACACCCTCATATAGGTCATCCAAATATCTGGAGAGAGGAGAAAATAATAGAATAACATTTTTAATAGTGTTTTTTTAATCATGTTTTTTGGTTTGAAAAGGAAAAAGAAAAAGGGAAACAGTGCGCCTCAAGGTCAAGGACTATGTTTTTATTATTTATTTGAATGGGACGAGTACAAAACATATTTTTGTATTCTGAAGAACTGATTAAGCTAAAAATGAAGCAAACCCCGAAAAATCTCTTTCCTGTCTTACCTGTTGAGATCCACAATGTATTTGTGGACACTCTCAAAAGCAAGATAGAACCTTGATAGAATCTCAATGTTGTTCTCTCTAAACTCTTCATCCAAGTCCTGAAGCTCAGGTTTGGCCTCCAGCTTTCCCTCGTAATACTCAGGACCCTGGAGAGGAAGCAACACAGAAGCAATGCAGTGCAGATGCAAATAATACTTACGTCTTTTGAAAGATTTACACAAAGCTACCCACAATAAGAGCAACATGATACAGCTGTTCCTATCAGTGAGATGACACATAAAGCTGCATTTTGTCATGTTTTACTGGGAAACCTCACAGCTGCCCAACAAAGTCCAAGCTGAATATGTATTTATTCGAAAAAAGGAACTCCCTCAACTTAAGCCATTATAACCCCTTACACGGACTAACTGAAAACTGAGAATGCATCACGTGCATAGTCTTCTCAAACATATAATCCATACCTTGAAGTAGCTGAAGTCACAGATAATGTCTCCATATTTCTGCTGGTCACTTTTGTCCTTTAGTCTATAAACTGCCGGGATGAAGTCAGAGAGACGCAAGAGTTCGGCAATGATGGCATTTCCTCTGGAAACTATCCTGAGGATGGCCTGGCCGCACAGGTTGTTCTCCGCCAGGAAGTCCACCATAGTGGCAGGAGGAGGAGGAGGATGTGCAAAGTAACCAGACTTTGATGCTGCTTTTTCACAGCAAGTACTCCAGATATTCCTAAAACAGAAAAGGGGGGAAAAAGAAGAATTTTGAGAACAATATTGAGTTTACTTCGAGATGATTTTCTTTTTTTCCCCGCAAACATCCACATTTTTGAAGTGGCCTCCTGAGCAGGACACTAAATTTCTACCAGCGCCCAGACTGGTCCTGAAGCCTGACTCCTTCTGAGACAGCCAAACAGAAGCGAGCTGTGAGTTGCAGCTTACTACATAAGCTTTGGCAAATGTGTAGTGCTAGCATAGTACTTGCATAGAAGCTCAAGAATGAATGTTTTATCACTGGTAGACATTTGAAAAAGCTGCTCTCACACGCCGAACTGGAAAAAGTAATTCACACATTTGATTTTCTCCAGACTTAACCACTGTAACTCCCTCCTCTCTGGCACAAACCAAAAGTCACTCCCTCGTCTCCAGCTAGTTCAGAAACTGGGCTTCTTACTGCTTTTAGCAGATGACATCACATCCCTGCAATCCTGGCCTCTCTCCGCTGTCTCCTCTTTCATTTCCGAATTGATTTTAAGATTTTATTAATCACTTTTAAAGCACGTCTGGGTCTGGCCACAAGCTACAGGGCAGAAATGTCGACTCCATACGAGCCGACTCGCAGCCATAAATCCTCAGGTCAGGTGCCTTCTGGCTGTTTGGAAATCAAGCATCAAGTCTAAAGTTGCTTTTGCCATCAGGGATCGTCACCTTTGGAATCAGCTGCCTTTGAAGACAAGGCTTCTTCAAAATCACTTCTTAAAACTAATTTTAAAGACTTGTTTGAATATCGATGTAGTCTATCAAATGCTTGTTAGGTATTGGTTCGCCTTATTGTTTAATAATACATTAATATGAACATTTTGTATTTTTGCTTTTCTTGATTAAAGTTTATCTTAAACTCCCCTTAATTTTGCCCTGCTTATTTGGTCCTGCTGTCTGGCTTTTTGCTTTTATTTTGCCGCAGAGGCATCCTGTTTTTGCCTTGTATTTCAAAGCACTTCGTCAGCCCTTGTTTTGTGTGCTATATCTTGACATATACATAAAGTTATTGGTAGTAGTAGTAATAAAACTACATGATTTATTTGAATGTATACCTGTCATTTTAGCACAACTTAGCACAACTTAGTCCTTTAGAGTGTACTGTTTGCAACATGAGAACACTCTCTAGTTTCCTAACTGTCCAGTATTTGGAAGACACATAAAAAACGTAATTCCGTGATGAATGAATGGGTTGTTTGGAGGAATTTGGAGGACTGTAGCTGTTACATGGTCATGTATTACCTCTCCCCACCGAGTTAGCGTTAGCATGTAGCCTGCTAGCTGCTCTCACTGACCGTGATGCTGCAGACGGCACACGACCACGTATAAAGGTGCAAACGTCTTATAACTAACTAACTTTTAATATTTCAATTATAATTATGTCGCATAGTAAAAGACTGCAGGAAATAACATTTTAAAAAAGTCCTTACCTTATTGGAGCTCCTCTTCCCTGTTTACTTCCTCATGACCGACCACATGACTTTGCTGCTGGGTGTGTTGGATTCTCTTCACGCAGCGCTCCGGGATGAGACGGGCGGGAACAACTGTGACAAACGCTTTGACCTCTGGCAGAAGTAAATGAGCAGCAGTTCAGAAAGCATTCTTCTTTATTTTGTCGTCTGAAAAAAAATCGGATTTTATTAGCTGATCATTTTGAAAGGCCAGAATCAATGATTTATTCTAGCTGCTTTGCATTCTACCTTATAACAAATCCAATTGTTTTTAGCTGTTGAAATTACATTAAAGATTGGCTCATATAATGTTTACCTGTAAAGTTTCTTTACCTGTCAAATAGTGACAGCAGCCCATGCATTTAAAAAGACATGATTGCTAAGAAGAGTTTTTTTTTATTGTTGTAAAATACATAAATACATTCATAAATCATGTTAATAACAGTCTAAACAAGAATATTAGACAGACCAAACACATACAGCTCAGACATCAGACATAATACTACAATATTGCCTATAACCTAGGGCTGCAATGATGATTTTTATATTGTAGATGAATCTGTTAATTGTTTTTCTCAATTAATCACATCAGTTTGTGGTTTGTAAAATGTCACAAAATGGTGAAAAATGTCAAACACTGTTGCACAAAGCCGAGTCCTCAGATGTCTTGTTTTGCAAACAATTTTCATTTTACTATCATTGAGGATTAAAAAAAACAGAAAATATTTAAATTTGATAAGCTGAAATTTACTCAATGGTTACATTTTAATTGTTGCAGGGCCAGTATCATCTTTACTCTCAAACATTTCTTTGCTCACAATTATTCAGTGACAAAAAACATTGTGTGCTCTCACCACAGACATAAAGTGATGTGTATTTGCATTTTATGACTGTTTGATCCACATAAAAGCAGCTGTAGATGCACATAAACTGGGCGGTAATCAGTTTTTTTGGCAGAGGATCAGTTTTTGGCACCTGTTTTCTCTGCAGCACCAGGCAGGATAATGGGTCGTGTGTTCAGATTTCTGTAGGTGGCGACAGAGATCCACTACACCCTCAACTCTGTCTCTCTCCCTTTCACTCCACCACACCGAGGGCCTCTGTGTGCAGATTTGTGGCTCCACAGGGGATGCAGTGATTTGCAGGGATCGAGTAGATAGAATAAGCCTGAAATGAAATTAAACCAACCTACTGTCTCAGAGATCAAACCGCTGTGAAGAAATGTAAAATCCTCTGGCCTTCAGGAAAATATCCCACTGAAATATACTTTCTTAAAGGCCTTTGAACTGGACTTTCTTTTCACTTCAGCATCAAACCATTCATTATTCATCCATGCAATAAAAATCAGCTTGACTGCAGTAATATTTGACCTTGCATGTAAATACCGGGGTGTGCTTCGCAGTGTGTGTGCTGAATAAAATTACCAAACCTGCATGACCATCATGTGACCAGCATGAATGAGTAAGCATAAGCCCTCATGTTTCCTTCAAATTCTGATTGAATTGGACTTTTATTGCCAATAAGTCTAACGCGCTGGCAGCCACTTCCTTTAAACAGTGTGAGCCAGAGGTTAATAACAGCCATATGGTGGGAGCTGTTTGTTTGACCCGTCGCTTCTCCATGCGCCAGGACAAGGTTTCATCTCAATCTTGTACCAGTTGATTCCTTTGTGCCCTGTAACAGATTGTATGTCCTCATCATTCAACTTTCATGCCTTAAGTCTTCTGATACCACCCTGCTGCTTCATCTTAATTATGTTTTATCTTTGACACACAAAGGATTCTTTGCTCCGGGGTATTTTTCCACAGATTATCTTCAACACTTTTAACTTTATTCATTAGTGCAGAGTGATGATTGACAGGAAAATGGGAGACAGAGGGTGTGACATATGGCACGGTGAGCTATGCCTGGCGTCCTGAATAAACGTGCGTCTTATCTCACCGAGCCACCGCTGCACCATTATTTCAATGCATTTTATAGTGGGGACATGAGAGACAGACAGACAGAGACAGATGCAATTTAGATTCATAGCTTGCCTCCTCATTGACCCGGCTGTCCACAAACTACACACGGTGTCCCTGCAGCCGCTGGATTTATTACCCGTTTACCATCACACCAAGGTCACATTCTCAGCATCACCTGGGTCAGCTATATGGGCTTCCTGGGAAGCATCATGAAAGGTTTTCACTAATGAGGTCTCTTATTACACACCTTCTTTATTAACCTTCTGTTGCCTTGAGGGCTTTCTCTTCTTGTTATCTTGATTGGTCTTGGTAGGATCTCTTCGGAGAATTCCTCGTAAAATGCGAGATTGTTTGCGATGAATCAAACGCATGCAGTTTGCAGGTAAAGTGCAGCATATAAACACAGCAACTGTGCAATGTTATACCTTAGAGCAATACTCCAAACACCTATTGTATATTCATTTACTCATCAACAGAAGGGTGACCAAATGACCCTCATGTCTCTGCCTATTAAGGGCTTTGGCAGTTTTCATTCTCATTCCCAGAGTGGCCTGGCGAGCATTTTGCATCGAGTAATTATCGTACGTCAGTGAAACCCCTGAATTGGCTGACAAATGAGAGTAGCCTCCTAACTACTTTATGTGTTAACTAACTTATCAAATTAAAAACTTTTGAAAAACAGTGATTCAGAGATTTATAAATTGAAGGGTATTGGCTGTATTCAGCAGCTATACATGGATAATTGGAAGGACATGTATGTGCATGCATGTGCAAATGCCAGGGCACCCACGGGTGAGTGTGTGTACATGTAGATGCAAACCCACATGTTTGCAGGTGTCCCCCTGAGGTCCTGTGTGCCCTTTATTAGCAGCAAGTTAACTCTATTCAGCGTGACTAGTGATTAAACCTTTTCATGGCTGGAACTTTCACACCGCTGTGAACTGTGTAAGGTGATTAAAGGCTCCTCGATTTGTAGTCCAGTCCCACTGCTATTCTTCCTCATTGATCTTTTTCAGGCCCTTGAAGTGAGAGCTGAGCACAGCAGGCTCCTCACATTGGAATAAGACAGGATGCATACTCTGCCTTATTCTGCCCGTCGCTCCGTGCAGCAATTACTTCACAGTCATGCATACAATCTAATTATAGTTATAATTTGGTGCCATGTGCAGTTGGTATTTAGCTACACTTATGTGATTAACTTTGTTGTTCTTTCTTTTGATACTGTTGTATGGATTGGAAAAGGTAATTACTACGAGTCCTGTAACTCATAGATAAACGTTACAAGCAAAGACGACTGATGTGTTTTGTCAATACCTAGATTTTGCATTGTCTATGAAGAAACATCAGGAATCAAGGTTGGACCCTGACAGGATAAAGCGCCACACACTGAGAAAAATATTCCACGAACTTTTCATTTCACTTTTCTGTTTTTTTTTAAAAAATAACCAACAAAGAGCCTAAAACCTGCTAAATGCTAACACCAGCATGCAAACATGCTTACAATGGCACTTCTGACATGCTGATGCTCAGCCAGTATCATGTTAACTATGTTCCAACTTTTATTTTAGCATATTAGCATACTAACATTTACATCTGATGAGTCTGCACATTTTAATCCAACAAAACCTTGAAAAACACAGATGTTATCTTCATGGTGTTGCCAGTCTCCATAACATCAGAATTTATCCTATTGGCAACATGTGTGTACAAAATTTCATAACAATTCATTCAATATGTTGAGGTGTAATTCATTCTGACACAGTTTCTCTGCACATATGGCAACTGTTACATGTCTATCCATCCCAGAAGAGGGATCAATCCTGCCTCAGCTGCTCTTCTTGAGGTTTCTCCCCTTTTTCCAGTTTTTTAGTTTTTCCATATATGAATCAAAGGTCTGAAGACGGAGGGTTTAGTGCAGTATGGTGTACATATTTTAAAGCCCTCTATTGGGATTTTGGTCCATATAATTACGACTGAATCGACCTGACTTTATGGAAAAATCTGTCAACTTTCAATTTCCCCAAAGTGTGTGCAACTGAAACACAAACGCAACACTGCTACACACTGCAGAGAGACAAGAAAAGGCCAGAAGAGGAGTTATTACATCACCAGCGCGAGATGCCAAAACACTTCCCACAAGGAGTTACGAGGCTAACAAGTGGTTTTCAAGACAAATAGCAAAGGCTGATTGTGGTAATGCTCTAATATCAGATTCGATCAAGCAGCAGATGTCTTTTTATTGCAAGTCATTACTGCTGTCATACTTATTAGCATATAAATGGTTTCTAGGCCCACGGAGACCTAAAAGTTATTGCATGTGTAATTGAACCTGATCTCTGCTCTGTGATTGAGATGTTCCGACAAACACACAGATTGCCCTGCATACGGTGGTGAGCATATTTTCCGCAGGCACAAATGCACCTTTTCACGTACAAGGGCTTTTATGTTTTCCTCTCATTTTGTCAAATGTACATGTATGGTTATATTTTAATTTTCTCACTGATATATAGCCTCAATACAAGCACAGAAGAAGAGGAAGAAGAAGAAGAGGAAGAGAAAGAAAAACAGGGAAGAGCAACATAATGATAATCAAGTTATAATAAACACATTAGTCTCCTGTAGACTGTTTCTAGCACAGTCACATGAATAACTCGTGATGATGACGATGGAAACTGCATTTTTCTCTGCATTAAACAACATTACTGCCAAGATGGATCAACAAAGTATAAGATAGACAGACTATTAATGGTTACCAGGGGATATTTCTAATGGATTTTATCAACAGATTGTATTTAGTGACACTTGCAGGTCTAAATTTTTGAGTATTTAGGTCAAAGCCCCTCAATGCCTCGATACAGAACCACAGAAACAACTGGCAAAGCCTTTAAAGCAAGAATATATGAGTTAACCAGTAAATGAATGGCTTTAGCCAGCAATTTAGAACCATTTAAAGTTTATGATCTCTGCAAATGAATTGGCCTTTACTCCCAAATGTATTAATATATTCATTAAACGCTATTATAATCAACATAGTTCACTAAATCAATTTGAAACAATTCTAGTGACACTGATGACTGGCAATCAGTGTCTAATTCTGAGGCTGTCTTTGCAACATAAAATAACTAAATTCTGGGGTTACCAGTCTAATGTTACATTGATAGCACTCCTGTACGTGTCTAGTATGAAGCTATGACCAAATGATGCTTAGCTTAGCATAAAAATGGGTAAACCACCACACTGACTGTGTCCAAAGGGGACAATAACTTTCAAGCAGCTCCTCAAAAGCTCATGAATTAACAGATTGTATGTAGTTTGACTAATCTGTCTAAACCCCGAAGTGGTAAAATGCTGAGAACAGTCGGACTAAATTTGTCTAAGACTTCATATTTAATGCTCTGATATAGGAGCAAAAAAAAAATGAGTGCATTTCCCCAAGCACTAAAGTATTACTCAGATTAAGAAATGGAGGTTACCAGACTGAAATATTGATCTGCACGACTCGTTCCCATGTAGACAAAAAGGTGCCAGATGCACAGTAATATTAAGTAGCCCTGCGCTTAAATCCTTGACGGTGATCACACTGGCCCTTTCCGCAACAAGACACACACATTTGTCACATGAACCCTTCATTTCACTGCTCGTCTTGATAGGCCGAAATGTGATTTGTGCATTTCAGTGTCAACACAGATGGATGAGGCTCCTCACCAAGGCTGTCAGTCTCAGTCGGGAGGAGACATTAAATTATCACATCCAAGGCTGCGCTCTACATGAAAGAGGCGCACACATACATAGCATTCACACAACCACAAATGTCTGTGTGTGCGTATCCATGCACATGTCCGCATGGGCCTCACACATACCGCGCATTCATATTTTATAATTGAGCATGTGGGTGGAATCTGAATAACAAATCTGCAGCGTATTACACTTATTAACAAACAGCAAATTAATGAAGTCAAAACATAGTCAGAAGGAAGTAATAAATCTCCATTTGGCTGTTTAGTTGCTTGGCTGGCTGACTTGCGAGCTGGCTGGGAAAACTATGCTGACCTGGGTGCATCCAAATTAGATATTGGCATGGTTGCATGTATTACACAGTGGGAGTGCTGCTCTGCCTCAGTCACCCTGCTGCTCTAAATCTGGCCAGTGCTCAGCTCAGCAAACACAATACAACAGCAGGGAGACGGCATCTCCACATTCATTAAGCTGCAGATAATAGTTAGACAAAAGCAGAACCCCACCGTTTTTATGCAGTTTTTCCCCGCAAACCAATTGTACGTATTTTTGTTGATGTGTCCCTTCCCTATCATCTCGTTGGTTTTGAAGTGAGGCATCTGAGCTCAAAAATCATTTTTCGACCGTTAAGTGAGAAACTCTCACTATTCCACATGGATGAACTGCTTAAAAGAGCTTGAATTAAAAAATCTGTGACTTATAAACAAAGCACATCTGATCGTCTTCGTTGCGAAAGCTGAGGAACATCAGTCTGTTCACATCAGTGGCACCAGTGGCACCCCCCCACCCCTCGTAAATCAGTTAAAGGGATGAAAGAGAGGAAAGATGGAAAGAATGCCAGAGAGCAGAAGAAGGACTGATAGAAAGGGTAAGAGGGGGAGAAGGCAGGAGTGGGGTGAGTGAGACAGAAAGAGGAGAGACAAAGAGAAAGGGAGGAGGTAGAGAATGAGGAGGTGGCCGTCATATCCCTCCCCGTCTTTGATCAGTGGTCCATGGGGTACCGAGGCAGTGCAGATAGCTGGTCCACAGCTCCTGAGGAACGCAGCTTCACATTCCTCCTTGCTCTTTCCCCGCTTCTGCAAAATCACTTCTAGTCTTTCAGACTACAGCAGCTGTGAAAACACATCATGGCTTACTACATGCCAGAAAAGACCTGGCTAATTCACTGCAGTGCCATTGTCCTGCCGGTCCTCATTCACCAGTGCAATTCCTCTCAGGGAGAACTCCATTCTCTTCTTGCCTAATGTTTTCTATTGTATTGTATTTCACTTTAGATTGAAAAGCATGGAGTTCTCTTGTTGTTTAACACCCAGCGGAGGGATCAGAGGTGATGTTCAGTTACACAGCAGCACTGGACACTTTAGCAGGACAGGAGCATGCTGGACTACAACTGTCCATTACAATGCATTGGAAGGTCCAAGAATCACCCAAATTTTGCTTTTAATTCTTTCAACAGACATATATCAATCTCTCAGCTGCAGAAACACTGGTCAATATTGGAACCTGAAACCAAGCCCTCTTTAAGGCATAACGTCACTCCACCAGCTCTCTTCCTGGATGGTTTATGGTGACAGAGCAGTGCTACAAAACTGTCCATCCTGCATTATTATGGACAACACTTTTGTCAATCTCGCTCCATTTAAAAAGCACATAAGAATGATGTGTTTCATTTCATGTCGTCGCCATATAGTTCCAACATTCTTTACAATAATCCCACTTATACATGTTAAAAACAAAACAAACAATACTGTATAATACGCTTTAGAGATGTGGTCTTCTGTCTGTAATGAGTTTGTGTGGTATTTTCTGTAGTTAGCAATCTGTTTTAACTAAAATGTAATGTAATAATAATGCTTAGAATAGTCCAAGAGGGATTTCATTTACACCAAATAATTCCGGATAACAATTATATTTAGTTGTTTTGTATTGTGGAGATTGTTTTGTCACATATTTCTATTGACTTAGCAGACCACTAGTTCTTTACTTAAAGACCGCCACAAGGGAAAATCAGCTTGTTGCTTTTATATTTTTTGTTTTTTATCTTGTTACAATATTCAAAATTACACAAATGTAGGGAAATCCCAATGCAAATAATCAATATTTTCACAAAACTACTGGATGTAAATGCAAAAATAATTCAACAAAAATTATGCATCACTTTCTACCTAAGAATATTTTCTCCTTTCTGGCTTATAAGCAGGAAGCAACAGAACGCTAGTCTTTAAAAGAGCATGGGAATCCACTCTGAATTCTAACTGGGTCATGACGGGGTGAAAGCATTTAGTAGCTGTCTCTCAAATTTATGTGACAGGCCTTCATGACTGCGGTGCAACACACAATTGATGGGACTGCTGGGAACACGAGCAGATCTTTCAAATCCACTGGAGTTCATCTTTTATTGTGGCCTCTTTACATTGGATTTGTGATAATGGTTCAAATTCAAGCAGTAAAATGTTAAGATTAAAATCCCAGAGATATCTTGTGGCCACGTCAGGTGTGGCAATGATGGTCTGTCAGTCTGTCAGTCCAGCACATTGATCAAGCCTCCAATATGTCAACAACTGATGAACGGATTGCCATCTGGCATTGCCGACATGTATTGTTCCCAGGGGAGAATGTCTACTGATTTCATTGACAACCTTCTCTTAGTGAAACCAACAGGTCAATTTTTTTAACATTTAATTTGTTGTTCAAAAAAAATTGATCACCCCTTAAACTTGTCCTCCAGATAACCTCAGGAATCTACAAGAAGTCATGGGTGTGCTCAGAAATAAATGAAAATATTACCATCCACAATTTCACTGACAATTGGGCAAACTCAGTGAGCTAATGAAGCTCATGTGATGGAATTAAAAGAACCAGAACAGGTAGTATGAAGCAGAAGTAAGTACACCCTTGATTGGTATCTCTAAGTTGAACAGTGGAGTATTTCCCCTTATGAACAATCAACAATGAATACTTTAGAAAGACCATATTGAAAATACAGGCACTGAGTGCAACAAAAATGAATGCACCTGTGATGTCACAAACTTAACTGAGTAATCCTGTGAATTCCAGTTAGCTTTACTGCATGAATATGGTTATAAAATGTTCTGTAAATACCAGAGCTTTCTCAGTTTTGTATCTAAGGGCGTTGCCTATCATATGGCAATGTCTGTATACAGCATATTGTCTGCATCATAGCTCTTCATGGAAAAAAATGCCAGAGAAAGTAAAAAAAAAACTGATTGTGGGCCTGATGAAGGACTGATCGGAGCGCTACTCTGTTGGAGCGACTCCTGACAAGGCTGAGTGTGCACAAGTGGGTAGTGTGTGTGCGTGTTTTAAGACACTAAACAGTAAATTTATCAACTGCTATTTCTTTTTAACAGTTCTGTTAGACATCTCTGCTTTGTGAGCTTGTGTCTAAAGTGTGTTTTCATATGTGTGGTATGTTTATTGTTGGAGCCTTATCTATCTATCTATCTATCTATCTATCTATCTATCTATCTATCTATCTATCTATCTATCTATCTATCTATCTATCTATCTAATATGGAAACAGGTGTTGATATAACCTTAACCCACCAGCCACATTGCCCAATAAGAAACCTAAAAGAAGGCTCAGTTAGGCTACAGCTCAGACAACGTGAAGAACAACAAAAACTTCTATTAATGCCATTCAAGACAAAAAAAAAAATTAAAGTAAAACTTGCTTGCTCTTTCAGCACAAAGCTGCAAGATAAAACTTTGCTAAAGAAGATGAAAAGAAGCCTAACAAATGATAAGAGCACACTCCTTGGTCAGATGAGACCAAGACAAATTTGTTTGGCTCAGATGAGGGCCTGCATGTTTGCCAATAACCTATCCAGCACTACCACAGTGAATGCATAGTCCTGACAGCACAACACGAAGCTCTGTGTGCGATTATATTCAGCTATGTGAGCGAAAAAGGTCTCAAGGAGGTGACATTTGTAAAGTGCACCATGAATGCCTGTGGATATACTAAAACACTGGCTGGCAAGAATACTTCCCGTCTGCAGTTGCTTGGCAGAAGAGGATGATACAAAGAACACTGCCAAAACCACACAAGAGTTTTCTAAAGAAGAAGAAGAAGAAGAAGTGAAAACTATAATCTGGCCAAGAATGTTTACTGGCTTGAATCCAGTAGACGTATTTTAAAACAAATGCTAGAACAACTTGACTGCTCAAGCAAAGAGCAGCTAAAAAAAATCTTCCTGAGGAATGGCAGAACATTTCTCCAGAAATTTGTACCAGACCTGAATCATCCAGGCCGAGGAGGATTAATTCTGTTAATTTCAGTAATGTACTGACTGTACTGTTACTGCCATGTTCAGCAATAACCTGTCCAGTACCACCACAGTGAATGCATAGTCCTGACAGTGAAGCACGTAGATGGAAGTGCGATGACATGGGGCTGCATGAGTGAATAAAGCATTAGGGAGGTGACATTTGCACCATGAATGCCTGTGAATATATCAAAACACTGGCTACAACATGACGCCCTGTTTGCAGAAGCTTGGCAGAAGATAAATATTCCAGCACAATTATGATCCGAGGCACACTGTCAAAATTACTCAATAGTTTCTTAAGGAAAAAAAAAGGAAAAATATTCCCTGACAAAGAATCTGGACTGGCTTGAACCCAACAGAAGACTTTTGGGGCATTTGAAAGACAAAAGGTAGAGTAACTCAGCTCCTCTAGCAAAGAGCAGCTGGAAAAATGTGTCTAAAGAATGGCAGGACATTTCCTCAAAAAAAAGGATGATTGATTCTATTATCAAAAATAAAGGTGGAAAAAAAATAGATTGTTTTTTCGGTAATGTACTGACTTTTGTTACATGTTCGTACTACCTCAGTGAATGTATCGTCTTGACAGTGAGACATGAAAACAAGTTAGTGGGGAAATAACATTTGCAAGTTGCACCCTGGGGAGCCTGTATTTTAAATATGGTAAATCTAATCTGTTAGTTTTTAATTTTACATTCGAGAAATACAATTCTGTTATATTAAAGAAAGTTAGGAAATTATACAATGTTGAATCATGTCATCCATCCATCCATCCAATATCTATACACCACTTAATCCTCACTACCATTGCAGGGGGCTGGAGTCTATCCCAGCTGACTCAGGGCGAAGGCAGGGGACACCCTGGACAGGTCACCAGTCTATCACAGGGCTACACTTAGAGACAGACAGCCAAGCACACTCACATTCATACCTACGGACAATTTAGAATCACCATCAATATGTTATTGGACCTTGTGGGAGGAAGCCGGAGAACCCGGAGAGAACCCATGCTGCACGGGGAGAACATACAAACTCCACGCAGAAAGATCCCGAGTGTCATCACCGGGATGTGAACCGGTGACCTTCTTGCTGTGAGGCAACAGTGCTAACCATTGGTTCACCTTCCAGCGTGGAATCATGTGACTTGTGAAAATATATAGCACAGAGGTGTACTCACTTCTGTTACAAATACGCTTTAGGGTAAGTTTGTTTTATTAAATATTCCTGCATTTAGCAATCGGATTACTTTTCAATTGTTCGAATGGATTGCCATTGCTCAATACGCAAACCACATAATTCCAGCTCACACTCCGTCTGCGGTTGAGTCACTACAGGACCCTGCTCTTCTTGTGCTCGGTTTCCCTCTGGTTGTGAATGGGTGCAGTGGAAGCCCCGCCCGCCTCGGAGGTGACTGGAGCCAATGGTAACGCACCGTGCGCCGTGGAGGAACGTCACATCATCATCAGCAGTCGTCCTGGTGGGACGGCCGTGCTGCTTTGCGTGGCTTGCAGTCTCCACAGCACTCTTGTTTTTGTGTGTGTGTGTGCGTGTATGTGTGTGTGTGAGAAAGAGAGAGAGAGCTACCACTTGAACACTTTTACACGACCGGAGAAATTCATGGACAAATTAGTCCGTCGGTTTCGCGGGAAGAGCGAAGGATAAGTGGCGGACGAACGGAGAGACATGTTTTTTAGGGGGAAAGGAGAGACTGTCCGGCTGCCTGCACTTCCAACCAGCGTTAAAGCCTCTTTGATGCAGCCGCTTAGCTAACAAGCTAACTCGGAATGTTTTCAGAAACTAGCTTGTTAGGTAGCCTGCTAGCTAGCTAAGTCGGCCGGAGACATTTGCGGTGTGGATTGAACAAACAGTGAAAATGATACTCGTGTCTTTCGATACAGTAAGTGAGAGATTTGTGGCAGCGTGTCTAACCGGGTATGTTGAATGTTTCGAGCTCCAGAGCTCGCTCGGTTCCTAATTTCCAGTGGGGACAATAGTTAACTGTCCAGGCAACAAGTCTGGCTCGCACCGCTGCTTTAACATTACTCAAGTTTGCACTCATTGTGTGCGGTGTTGTAGTTGCTCCGTGTGTGCTCGTAGCTCGCTAGAAACGACTCCTCTGTGCTAAAATGATCGCTTATGGCTAAGTAAAGGTGGCGTTATACAAAGGAAAGTAGGGTGCGACTTCAGATGCCCTGATTCGAGCGCATCGGGTCACCGTGTTGTATAGGAAAACCTGTTGTCAGTTAACCGATACCATTATTGACGAGGAGACGAGGTGGATGAACATTATAAATCGCCCACATGCGTTGGATCAGTTCCCGGACTTGTGAAAGGCATCTGAAGCAGAAGGAGGGAGAAGTGAGCGCACAACCCTTGCAGCCCGGGGGAAGATGGCGGAACGTTCCCGCAGGAGGTGGTGAAACCAAAACTTCGGGACTTCTTGGATTTATCGCCGGGCATCTTATCCCAGATCGCCGGACACATGCAGGCCAAAAAACGATACTTACTTCTGTTCTCCGCCGGTGCGTGTCTCGTCCTGTTGTTCTGTTTCGGGGGGATACAAGTCCCTCTTTCCAGACGGGGTCCCAACCGGCGTGATGACCGCAGCCTCGCCGGTTTTCACCCCGGGGCGCGGTGGCGTCGCTTGCCGGGTTACCTGCAGCCGTTCAGTCCCTGGGAGCAGGACCGGAGCGATGATCTCAATGAACACATATCTCCCAGGCAGAAGAGGGACACCCTCTCGGGCCTTTACACCGGGAAACGCTGCAGAATGGAGTCCTGTTTCGACTTCTCCCTGTGTGAGAGGAATGGATTTAAAGTTTACGTGTACCCGCAGCAGAAAGGGGAGAAGCTGTCCGAGAGTTATCAGAACATCTTATCCTCCATTGAAGGGTCCAGGTTCTATACACCTGACCCAGCTCAGGCATGCTTGTTTGTCCTGAGTTTGGACACTCTGGACCGGGACCAGCTTTCCCCCCAGTATGTACACAACCTGAAAGCAAAAATCCAGAGCCTTCCTCTGTGGAATGGAGGCAAAAACCACATCATCTTCAATCTATACTCCGGCACTTGGCCAGACTACACAGAAGATCTTGGCTTTGACATTGGTCTCGCAATGCTGGCCAAAGCCAGCATCAGCACAGAGAACTTTCGGCCAAACTTTGACGTTTCCATCCCTCTCTTCTCTAAAGACCACCCTAGGACAGGAGGGGATAGGGGCTATCTGAAACATAACACAATCCCCCCTTATAGGAAGTACATGCTTGTTTTTAAGGGGAAGAGGTACCTAACTGGAATAGGTTCGGACACTAGGAATGCTTTATATCATGTTCATAACTCAGAGGATGTGGTCCTCCTCACCACTTGTAAACATGGGAAGGACTGGCAGAAGCACAAGGATGCACGGTGTGATAAAGACAACGCAGAATACGACAAGTGAGTACTTCCTAACTTGAATTGTTAGCTTTAATGCATGAGTCTTTCAGACCTACACCATAAACAGATATCATATGAGTCTGATGTAGTTCCCACTCGAATGTCTTGTCTTTTCATCTTATCCTAATTTTTTGCTAGAATTTAAACTAGTTGACCTGTAGCTCTTATCAAGCTCCAGTAATGATAGTATGGACTTTAAGTGTTGAAGGTTTTGACAAGACACCTGTTCCCTCGAAAGCGTGAACCTTTGATTTTCAGTATAAACTTGGTAACCGTGGACGACTAGCATTAACTCACTCAATGATATATTAAATTGGCAGGGCTCAGGGTTTCAAGTCTCTCAAAAACACATATCTTACACAGGTGATTATTGTTCAGTTTTCATAAATTCTAGGTTTTATCAGTATTTTTTCCATGTTAGACACTCAAGCCTGCGATGTCCTAAAAATAATTAGTCATAGCTCTTCCCGGAGATGAGGAACTGTGATCATCGTATTTCTACACTCACTGTGGTCTGATGTCTGTATAAAGGTCATGCTTCCTTCATGTGATCGCTGTTCATATTGCATTTCTGCTTTACTCAACCAAAACCCTTTAATGGTCACTGTTGACTTGTTAATTTTAAATATTCCTCTCGGCATATGACATTATTTATCAAATTAGACATCACAAGGCACTGAAAAGGAGATCTGCTTTAATGTCAGCCACAAGAACCACTCATCCGTATCCCCCACATCTGTACAGCTTGCTCTTCAGCAGTGGGTGAATCTGAATCTTTCTCTTGCTCTTGTCATCTCCATCTTTATGCCTTTCATTGTATCATGAGTCCTGATACTTTGTCGCAGAAATTTTTAGGCTCTCCACTGATCACGCCCTCCAGTAATATTAAAGCACAGGTAACTGTCTTGTGACTAAACAGGTATGTGATGGTGAGTAATGCTGTCTCTGCAGCTCGTCATCATCCCCAGTGAAGGCACTATTGCACACTTCGATTGCCCAAAAAAGTTGCTCTGTGACCATCACCCAGTCCTACAGCTAAGCCGTACTGTTTTCTGTGCTCAAATCTGATGAGCAAACTGGCGTCTGTCTCCCAGATTTGGCCAGTGGGATTCATTTCGTGTCCCCCCAGACTGTGCTGTGTTGTTATTGGTGACTGTATGGCGCTGGGTGTTTGACTGTGGCTCTTTGGAGTGGATTAGTAGGGACAAAGCGCTGGTGCCAGCAAGGGGAAGCCACTCTGGCCCCTGTTTGCTCAGTCATTTCCCAGACAAACCCAACTGCATCAGCCAGGAATGCCCTGGCCCCAACCCGTGTCCTGCGTGACCCCTCCGTTGTTTGGGGGCTTGCTGTGATTGACCCCCATGTCAACTCTTTGCCATGTTGTTGTCACTTGTTCAGTTTGGATAACGGACCTTTTCATAGTTTCTTAAAGGGTCAACTATAAAACCTCGCTGCACCGTGTTTTACAGTGAGAACGAGCGAGAGGTGTTTTCCTCCTGGCCTTTAAATCATAAGCTGGTTCAGATGTGTTTTCATATCATGATGTTTGTTTACAGTGGCTCCTCATAGGATTCACATGTTTACTGTCTGGCTGAGTAGGGAAGTATCACCGTGGAGGTTCACATACTCAGTAAATAATATTCTCCATGTCACTCCTAAGACGTGAACTTTCTGCCACTCTTTGCCAGCTCACTGCTTGCTGCCAAGTGCTGCCAGGGAATGATTTAACATCGTGTGATGGGTGGCATCAGAGCCATAACCCAAAGGAAAAATTAATCCTCCTGTCATTAAGAGGCATTGGGGGAGAAACAGGCTTTGAGTATCTCTGTAGCCCTTGCCAGCTTAGTTTCATTGCATGGTTACAGTATGTTCAGTTCTTCTCAGTCATTACATCCTCAGTAAGCCACACCACTATCAGTCAGCAGGCTTTGGCTTGATCCCCAGTCATACAGAACTTCTGTAATATTAGATAAAACTCATTTATTAATTAAAATTTTGATCCCACCATTACCTTGTCCTTGTGCATGCAGAGCTACAACATTCAACATCTGTATGTCACTGAAAATAACATTGTTGTAAAAAAGTCCTTGAACCATTCTTGAGCCATTTTGCTTGTTTCCCATTTACAGAGCCAGGCCAGCTCCAAACATCAAATTTCTTTTAGTAGAACTTGAGGAGATCCTCACTAAATCTGACCAAAAGTGTGTTGGATTGCAATAACATGGACCACCTGATGATGATTACTGTTATTCAGCAAAGCTGACTCTTCTCCTTAAGTTAGAGCATCCTGTTTGTGGTCCCTTTTCCATCTGCCAGTCCTGTGCTGGGCAATCTGACAAACCTGTGTATCTACATCCTCCGTATGCCTGCTCACCACAATTTAGCTCTGCATCCGGCAGCTGCTGGACATGATCTGCTGCCATTGTGGTCTGTGTATGTGTGTGTGTCCACTGGGCCTGTGAGCCATGTGTGACCCTGGTACTTTCCTCCACTTTGCTAGCTTTACACACATATTT
Source organism: Stegastes partitus (assembly GCF_000690725.1). Classification (NCBI taxonomy): domain Eukaryota; kingdom Metazoa; phylum Chordata; class Actinopteri; family Pomacentridae; genus Stegastes; species Stegastes partitus. Next base: position 361,032 of record NW_007577816.1, read on the forward strand.
TTATTTATTTTTTTGCTAAATGTCATATGTTGTGAATGTATACACGTGTCTGTAATTATTGACAGCTGACTTAAAATTGTTGCTGACTTGTCTTAACACACATCAAACTAGTTTTATATGTTTGTAATTAGAGTGAGCAAAAAAATTTGAGAGAGGGGAAATGGAGACAGCCCTGTCTGAGCCCTTGTTCAGTCTCACTCTGTTGTCGCATGTAGCTTGATTCACAATATAAATATTCTGATCTACATCCTTTTCTGTTTCTGTCATCAGTCGATGGAAATAGTATGGATTGATACAAATATTTATGAAGTGGTATAATGACTTAACCAGCTCTGACCAAGTGGCAGCACTGCAGATCAAGTCATTATTTTGTGACCTTTACTTTGCCTAATAAAATAATACAGGTTAGCAGAAGCAGTTTTGCCATGACTTTGGCCACACTGACATTTTAAAGGAGTGATGAAGGAGAACGTTAGAGCCCCTAATATTTACTTCATACCCGATTTTCATGTTTTTTGTACATAGTGGAGGCAAAGTGAAAAGTGCATTTCTCAGCTAGATGTCATACATTTTTTATAAGAAGTTTGTTTGTACCGGATCTGGTAAAAATATCCTGCAGTATACAGTGATTTCACGGGACACAGTTTGAGGCTCCTGAGACTGATCTTTTGCAGTGAACTGCCTTTTTATTTGGGTATGCAATAATAGCACACTTTGTTTTGTACGAGGTGTGTTTTTAAATGCTGTGACAGACTGAAATGAATGCTGTCTATTCCATGCATTGAATTTAGTATTTTCTGAAATCACCTGGACGTATTGCCTCTGTGTTGTGTTGATGGCAGTGATACATGAATTATGAATCACATTTTATCCCTTCAGGTTTTTTCTTCTGTTGTGAAGGATAGTGTGAGGACATTCCAGGTGTGGTGTGTCTTGTAATATAGAGTGTAAGCAGTTTAAATAATCCTCCAGAGGGTACATGTTGTCTTCATATTGTGGGTAGCTTTTACAAATGGCATCTTTCCTGCTTCTCTTGCTGTATTGGTCTAATCTAGTGCTTTCTGGGTTCTAGTTATCAGTAATGATCTGATTCATGAATTCCCCAAAAGCTGCATTATTATTGGATGGCAAGTCATACCGAGACCTGTTCTTTATTCCCAGCCTGGCACCCAGCTGTGCGAGGCTTTCCAAGGGGGCTAGACTTGGCTGGACCAAAGATGTGGGTGGGACAGTAGTTGAGGAAGCCAGTTGCCAAGGAGATCAATATTTGTTTTTGGGTCATGATTCAACTTTCCAAATGAAAAGGGACTCTGACTTGTACTGTGCTGTAAACAACACACTAGTTGGAGTAAGCTGCTTGGAGGATGCAGCAAATTGGGAAAATATTAAATGGGCTGAGCTCTTAAAAATATCTCCCCGGATTAAGCAGCTGTTTGTCAGACAGACAGACTTAGTGCCTGGTTAAGACATTAGTCAATTTGCGAATGTGTCAAATATTTTAACTCATGTAGGTGTACAACATTAGTACTTGTTCCATACAGCATTGTTGTACTTCTTTAAGTCAGTAATCAAATGCTAAAAAAATTCTACGTCACACCATGTTTGATGAGTCCTAAGTTCTCTGTGAAGGTTGATGTATGATCGTGACTGAGTTGCACTGTCGTGTTACATAGCCCTATGGGTCAGACAGTGCAGTCTGTGGTCTAACTGGGTGGAAGTAATAGTTTCTGTGCCTGGCTGTGGCCCTTTGTGTCACAAATCCCTCTTATCCTCTCCCACTGACAACAAGGAAGTTGTGACAGACTGAATGCAGCCTCTCACCATAATTACCATGTAATGGCCGTGTCATTTTTGTGTAATAGTTGGGACTTTGTGCTCCAGATGTTGGCTTGGTATGGATATGAGATTTTGATGTACTGCATGTATACAATGCGCAGCCTGTTTGAAGGAAAACATAAATACATCTGGACCAGGGGTGGGCGATTTAGCCAAAAGATGATATGACAATCTTTTGGGGTAGAATCATGAACTCATGTGATTACGTGATTAGTTGTGCATATGGTTGCCTGGATACAAAGCCTTTCACTTGAGCTCAAGGCTACAAGGCTAACTCACAAATCTCTGCATCCTGTTTTCACTTTGATTTTATTCTGTCAGTTCTGACTGGAAATAGTGAGTCATATCTTTTTGTTTCTCTACTGGCAGACTCGCCAGATTGATGTTGTGACAGTTCTTAATGCTATTTAGCTCCTTCTCCAGGAAGTCTCTCATCCTGGTGATGGACTTCAGCTGTATTGTCATGGACTGCAGCTGGCGATGGTAGTTGACTGTCATGGGTGAACATTATGGCATCCTTGTTCTGCTCTTCAGCCTCTGTGAGCGTTGTTGCAGTACATGAACTAGTTCTCCACCTGCTACAGGTTCTGGTTGGAATAGCCCTCTAGCTCATAGCAGATGTCCTGGAGAGCAGAACGAGGACTACCATCGTACACTACTATTCTGAGACTGTAGAGTTGGAGTCCATCTGTGGGACAAGATTCTCTGGAGAGGCAGCTAAATAATTTTAAGAACTGCCACAACGGTGACCTGGCCAGCCTACGGGTAGAGAAACACGAGACAGGATGGGCCAGGGCTAGCTGGTTTACAGTGACTGAACTTTCAAAATAAAGTACTTACCTATAGCACCCTTAATGATGTGATCTGTGCGACTGTAAAAAGATCTGCGGCTAAACAGAATGAATAAGCACCAAGTTATGCTCCGTCGGTCTCCCGTGACTACCTGATTAAACATATCTCGTTTTAAATGTCTTGCAAATGAAAGAGGGTATGTTGATTAATTACTGAAAATGCCAAGTTACATCTACTATACAGTTTTTATGTGTTTTTTAGTACACTTAGTAAGCCTCCATTTTGCTGGTTTATCTGTGATGTCCTTTATATATCCGCACTCAGCCACTGTGTACAAGCTTGTAAAACAGCCAAAGGAGAGAAGAAAAGATGCAGCAGGAGGCAGGTCAGATTCAATTTTAACCTCAAACTGAAAGCCCTCTCACAGCTTGTTTCCAATTAAGAGGCCCTGCCAAGCGAGAGAGTATGAGCAGGATAGAGTGAGAGATGAGGGGAGAGTCGCAGAGGAGTGGGAAACAAACTGAGAGGAAGTTGGGGGGAGAAATAGGAACACAAAGCGGACAAACAGTGAGAGTCTGAGTAGATAAAAGATGAAGGAAGACAGTAAAAGTGAGAGAGAAGCAGAAAAGAGGAAAACACATGCCAGCTATCCAGCAGTAAGAGGTGTGTGCAGTAGCTGGCTGGATGGTGACGTTGGTCTGCTAGGTGTATTTATAGACTTGCAGTGTTTTAATCCTCGGTATTGGCCAAAGCCCCTGGCAGAGGGCTGCTAGCCAACTTGATGCAGGCTTTAGAGCTTTGGGAAAATAATAATCATTGGGAGAGGATGTTCAATTTCTGAGTTCCTGCACATTAACAATAAATGCCTTTTTTCACCATCTTATCTGCTTTTTCAACACATTGGATTAGCTGGGGTTTTTTTTCCCTTTAGTGTACTTGTTCAGAGTTGCACTGTTTATTTTGTGGCTGCTTTTGTTCAAAGTGCTTCTGGCCAAGTGCTTCTAAAAGCTAGATTGCACAATGGTGTCGAAAGATCACAAATTATACTGATGTTAAGCATCACTAAAAGGAAGGAGATTATTGAGCTATTCGAAAATTTGCTTCATTATGTCTCCACTCTCTCTAACCACTAGAAACACATTCGCAGTAATCCCAGTTCTTATGGTCTCCATGAGTAGCCCCTATAGGCCTGATGAATAGGAAAGGTTTAGAGGAGGTAGACAGAAGCTCCAATTGCACCTCAATTGCACATAGCCTCTACAGCACCTTGACATGCCGCATAGATCACCTGTAGGGCAAAAACGCCTACATGACCTTAAAGAACTGTCACTGGTAAAGGCAGAGCGATCAAATGCTTAATGTCAAATCATGCCTTTAGACAAAAGCTGCACTTGAGCAAAACGCAAAGACCAAGGTCAACGAGGAGATGACCACTGACATTCATGTACATTCTCTGTGTGTGACAAACTATAATTCAGCCGTATTAGATTCTCGAATGGATTACAGGAATAGAAATATGTTTTTAAAGGATATTGCTCATGTTTAGACCACTCATTTATCTAATATGTCTGACAAAAAGTTCAAAATTTCACTTTAAGAGTTAGCATTGCATGTGTGTTTTCAGTCTGTGGCCATTCACTTGGGAGAAAAGAGGTGAAATGATGAAAAGGAAAAGAAAGAAAAAAGCTGTTGAATATAACTGGACTAAAACAGGGAAACGCGATTCGGTAAAAGCCAAAAAGCTTGTCTGAAAAATCTCTTTGGAAAATTTTACACAGCTGGCTTGATGGTTGCCAGTAGATTAGTGCCAACAGTGCTGTACACGTCAAAGACACTCCAGGCCATGTTTGAAGGTGTTTTGGAGAAACTGGTAGAAAGTGAGACTGATTGTGCTGCTTCTGTATTAAGATGATGACTTCATTCTCTGTTTTGCCTGCCTGTTTACCCTGCTCAGTCTGCAGTCTGTTTCTATTATGCAGTGGTTTTGGCCGACTTTATCTTGAAGATTCTATGCCGTGATAAGCTATGTGACTTCAGTCTGGAAAAGATGCCTGTTTCAAGATGACTCTTTTATTTTGCCACCCTGCATAATTCAGCCCTGCCAGTAAACCAGAACCAGAACAGTTGGATCTGCTGGAAAGAGCTGAATGATACAGCAGGCATCGAAGGAGACTGGTAAACCGCAAAACCACTCTGCACAGATTGCATGTTTGTTCTTCATCGACGCTGACCTAGAAAGGACATTTACATGACCACACAACAATTTTGGACTGGTCAGTGTTTCACATACTGTTTCTGATGTATTGTCCTTGGCCAGTTTGTGTGTGGTAGTGAAAGCACAGGTTGTGGAGCTGTTAAGAGCCCTTTTCACCAGTCTGTTCAAGAAAGACTCAGCACCAACTCTCCTTGCTGAGTAAACTCAAATCAGTCATGCTATACATTACATGATTTATTTTTTCTGTTACATGCATCTTTACAATAGATGCAAAATTAGCTATTATTTTGCTAATGAACTGTTTCTCAAGAGAATAGGGTATTGTGGTCTATCACAAAAACAACAAAACCAAAGTGGCTATAGGACAAGATTTTGCAGTATTTATGTGACTCCCACACACTGTGTTGTCAGTTTAACTTCATTGCAAATGTCACCCTTAAAATTGTACAATTCCAGCATGATCTGATATTTATTCCACTGGCTATTTGTTTTCCTGTGTGTCGTCTCTAAGGCTATAAACAGATTTAATCCCACAGAGGAAAATGCTGGCACCATCAGCAACTAACAACAATGAGTTGAGATGAGCTCTTCTGAATGCTGGGATTTTGAAGTTTCATATCTTTGTCAGCTGGTGTTCATCTTTCGGAATGATGACAGACTATAAAACAGGAAATGTGTCAGTGTGACACACTGAGTTTTCCTCAAGCCTCCATTCTCCTTTTATCTTTGCAAATTTTCCTTCATATTTTTGTCTGACAGTATGGTTTGTTTGGATGTAAATTGGTAATATAACAGCTGATTGTTTGCAAGGCGCTTTTATCATAACAAAACAAACAAAAAAAGCTTCTGCAAGTTTTCTGTTTCAAAGTATATGATTTATGTCAACCAGAGGGTGTGAATAATGTATCCTCTGGCTGATGATTACTAGGTAAAAGAGGAATTATTTAGCTTGTAGTTTTAATGACCCATAGCTTGTGTTGTGTTGAGGGGGTGAAAGACCCAGCTACACACATCATCCATTAGACCGCAGGGATTAGAAACGGCTCATATTTGCAGAGCTCATGGTAAGTGATAGCTATGGAAACAAATGCGGTGAAAGTGGATCACTGAGCAGTCAAGCTATGGCATGGCCGCCATTGTTCTCAACAAAACAGAATCCTGTCGTGCAAAAACTGATTCTGACTTCAGAGTAAGGACAGAGGGACATGAGGCTGACCTATTGAGTCGAAGCTCATTCTGTTTACTCACAACATCAGGAGTCAAGCTGACCTGTGCAGAATGTCATAACCTTCTGTGCTGTTACTTTCTGCTGTACTTTATCTAGGAAAAAGAGATTATAGTTTTTAGGGTTTTCTGCAGTGCCCACCAAAGAAATTTTGATATCTATCATGCAAAGTGTGCTAAATTCAGTGTATTTATGTGTTGTGTGTGTATGTATGCTATTGCATATGTCTGCTTTATTCGGGAAACTGATGAAAGTGAGCTGTTTCCCAGAAGAGTTCAGTCCTCTCACTTTCCAATTTATTGCCATCTCGTTTTTCACTGCCAGGATTTATAGAGAGGGAGGTGGAGGGTGAACAGAGGGTATTGCCATCAGTGTTCTCATCTCATCACTCATTAATTACTACCACTGCCTGTGGAGTAGGTTTGTCCACTTTACCTTTGAATCCACTCTTGCCCAGTGACTTGCAGTGAAACAGTGAAGCCTCATTTAAGAAGAGTCTAAATCTGGCACATTATGGGATCACAAGTAGTCATCTTAGTCTTGTGTACTTGAGCATGTGCTTGAGTGGTTGCAGTGGTTTCCTTCTCTCCCTCTCTCTTTCACAGCCTCTCTCTGTGATTCAAATTCAAATATGCTTTATTTGCCTGAATGGGTTGTAGTCACACTCTCACTCACTTTGGAGGCTAGTTGTTCAGTACACAGGGCAGTGCCATTTGTTTGCCATGCTCCCCTTTCTTTCGCAGCTCTTGTCCTGACAGGATGATGTATGTCTTGTCCTTGGCAGCATGTGCAGGTGATGTATTCTACTTGGAATGCTGGGAGAGTGAAATAAGGAAAGGGATGTCCACATGCCAGAGTGTGATCCATTCAATCCATAGTATAGCAGAAGGTAGGGGGTGCAGCCAAAGCCAGCTTGGATCTGAGAGGGTTGAAAGAAGAGAAGCAGAAATGATAGTGAAATACAGGCATCCCTTCTGTGAAGAGTAGTAACAGTTCATCTTTATGGTTGCACTTTTGACAGCTTGACCTGATTGGGGAGGTTTGCTGAAGCTTTTGTTGTCGTAGGATTAAGACAAGTGCTCTCTGGTCCACCTCAAACCCAGTCTGTGCTCTGCTTTCTGCTCGTGTGAATAATGTGATTGTGTCAAGAAAATTTAAACGACATCTGAAAATGCCTTTCGTGACACACTGTAGAATAGGACAGAGAAGCTAAGAAATGACAGAGCAGATTTAATATTAATATTTGATAGGTTTCTCTACCAAAGTCATCCGAACCGCTGGCGGTGGAGCATTTAGGGACAAAGATGTAACTTAATGGAAGTGACTCATCATTCAGCAAGCCAGTGTTTGCGTGACCCGTAAGGCACATTTACAGTCCTTCAAACACTCAAATAAGTTGCTTGTTGGCCACGACAGGAGCTCAATTATCCTTCATGTACAATGGAATATGTTGTGAGAGCTACATGCAGAATTAAGCACCACTCTAAAACCAGTGCTTGTCAAATCCTGCGAGTTTTTAATCCCTCCGTCAGTGAGGACAGGAGACCTGCAAAGCCCACGGACATGGAGTCTCTCTTTGTCTGAGACTCTTGACGTAATATTTTTAATACTGTATGTATTATTTTTGGAAAGTAGGAGGTGATTTCACTACACTCGTAAGAAGCCGTCGTGTTTCTGTTTTGGGGAAACTGACTGACAGCCTGATGAGTTGGGCCACTTGTCCTTGTTTTTTCAAAGGTACTCTGGCATTGGATCATTGTCACCCTGTTAGACCAGTGCTGTGTTAACGTAACCACACTTGGCAGCATCGAAAAATTACCAGCCACCATGTTGCAGAGCTTGGCTGGATAGTGACTTGGATCATCAGATAAAACTGGCACACAAACACACACACACACACAGATACGCTATCTCTTGCTGTCCTCTTTGGACTCCACTTTGTCAGATAAGGGCTTAGCCAGCACTGTGAGAGGAAGAGAAGCTCGAGCACACATGATGATAACCCTGAGTATGTGATAGTCTTAACTCTCCTGTGAAATGATGGCCTTATTCAACATGTTCTTTGTTGCAGTCCTTAACAGATTGAGTGGCCATTTAGACTTACAATCATGTTAAACTCACCAAATTTTATCAAGATGAAAAGCAGCAGAATGGCTGAACAAGTAAAAATGTAAAATACTGACACAGTCAAAGCAGCTGTTGCCTTTGTGAACCACTTCTTGTTGTCTTACAAAAATGTTAGGTTGCAGTAATTCAAACTAAAATTCTTTAGACTATGATTTTGAGCCTGTTGGCTTAACTTCATACAGCTTCTTTCGTTTTCTCAGCCGGTGAAGTCTGTGACTTCCCCTTGTGAGGTCACAACCAGAGGGCGAGACAGGAAGTGTTGACTTTGATCTTTCCCGCTGTTCAAACTAATTACCTGCCTGCAGCAGCAAGTACTGCTGGCCGTGGAATTCATTAACAGATGATAAAGCTTTGTTCTAGGCCAGTGTGGCTGTGAGGATATGGAGGAATTCAGCTTCCTCAGAGAGTACAGTTGTGCAGTCTGGGTTCCTCTCCGAGATCAGGTTAACTTGTCTTTGGGCTCAACACTGAGAGGCCGGTGATAAGATTTTGGTATTTGTTGGGATACCCATGTCATACTAATTGAAGGTGATGACTTTGACAGGATATAGCATTGCTTTAAGTGACTCACAACAACTACAAACCTTCTCACCCCATCTCGTCACCCTTCAGCCTCCCTTTGACCTGAAATGTTTTATTAAAGCTGACAGTATTGTCCACTTCACCACATCTAATGTTTGTATATATCTCTTTGAAATAATTTAAGATTTGCACAGGAGAATTTGGGCTATCCACATACTTAATACGTTTGTGTGAGTAGGATTAGGTCGTCCTCTCACTCAGTCATCACATTAGTGAATGAGGATTTATTAGGCCAATCCGCATTGAAAGCAAGATGTCCGACATTCACCCATCTCCTGTATCAGATTCACTATCATTCTATAAAATCTGTCCGCAAAGATTCTTCAGACGGACATTTTTCCTGATTCAAGCGTATCTTCCCCGGGCTTCCTTTAGTCAAACATCTGTACAGATCAGGCTCCCACTGACATGATGAACTTTATCATTTTACTGTTTCAAATGAAGAAAGTCAGTAAACCCATACATAAAAAAACATTGTGGACTTCTTCCTGTTGAGCCAACATGAAAACTATTTTCATCTGGTACATTTCTGCCGTCGCTCCCTCTGTTGAAGATGGTTTGTCTGTCTGCTCTGCTCTCTAGCAGACTGGTTCAGAGGACAGAGATGCCAAACAGGTCGGTGTTCGTGTGGATTGAATGGATTGCTTATGGAACAGTGATGGAATGGAACACTTTAGCGGCACTTGCACTTACAAGTCTTGCTTTTAATGTGGACTCTCAGTAAGCCTTTATCAGGAGGAGTGCAGTGCCCATTAAAAATGTGTCTGTTAGAGGCGGGCCAATCATCCAGAGTACTTAACACTTGACACCGATTGTGCATGGTTATGAAAACTATATTAAAACTATAATGTAACATATACCCTGCTCCTAACCATTTTTTAAATTATTGGATCCAATTCAGTTAGTTTTAGTTCATATAATAACTACCTCGTTTGTTATTCCAAATATTTGTTTTTTATTAATTATCTAATTTCAAAATAAATGTCCCAATCTTGTCATTTGTATTTCAGTATTTTATCCAGTCATGTTATCATTATCATATCATTGTTCCATGTTCTCTTATCTGCTCATACCTCATACGTGGCCATTACATTGTACAGAAAATTAAAAAGAAAGACTGAATAACAACAACAGATGATAAATGATAATCATAACAGCCTACATCATGCTTGGCTGGGGACAAAAAGTAAACAGGACGGTGCTGTCTGTGGCTCAAGTGTGAGATACTTTTGGTACAAATGCTCGTGCAGCAGTTGTCATGGTGGGATCAGCCGTTTCCAGTTTGCAGTGTTTACAGAGCACTCTCTGTCTAAAATCCTCCCACACTTCAGATGATTGTGGTTAGGGCTCTGCAATATATCTCTTCGACATCGCAGTGTGGGCATGGAAGTGCGATGTCAAAGCAAAATCATGTTCGAACTTTTTTATTTTTTATTTTTTTGCTTGATTGTGGTCACTACGTGCAGTAAATGTCATGCTGAAAGTGTTTCTACAGAACTAACTACATTGGTTACCATGTAGCACTAATCAGCTTGTTCTCTATTAAATAATTTGACAGGCTTAGTGGCATATATGTGGAACTGAAAAATAAATTCCCTGACGCTGCAGAACAGCGCTACTTAACTGAAACAGAGCCTCTTAAAAAACGACGGTTGAACTCTGCAGCAGTCATGCAACAAGTAAGACATCCCCTCCTCATGTTTCATTTTGAAGAACATTGCCAATGCATTAGCCAAGTGCCACAAATTTCTGCGAGTTACTGCAGTTTTGTGTATCCTCTGGGATAAACTACAGTATTTTTCACTTTCCACATCATCATTAGTACTGCCGCTACCCTGTAATCTCTCTTTCTGTCACTGAGGCAATGGGGCTTCTCTCTCCTCTGTGGTCTCGTAATTGTGAGGTAATCATCTTTTCCCTCTTGAGAGCTAAAAGACTGTGTTTACACTTCATTTTTGGCAGCTCGACTTGGCGAGACACTAATTTACTCTCTCAGCAGCAGAATGAAGGCGCTCTTCTCATTACTTCACACTGGTTTTGCACTTTTAGCTTTTCTTTTCCCAGAGCATTTGAGCCTGGTCATCATCAGCTGGTTGGGTAAACCGCTTTCATTTTTTTATGTGGTGTTGTAAAAGGGTTAATGTACCGGCATTACAAAATAAGATGTTTTCTGTCTTTTATGTATAATGGTATCTACCATCTATTCTTGTTTCAGTTATTAAAGTTCAGAGATATCTGTCTTTGAGATGTTGTTTTAAAAAAAAATGTGTTCAAAATGCCATACAAGTGGATGGTTGTTTGAATACTCTACAGAACACCAGTGAGTGGAGCTTTTTTTTTTCTTACTTTATGAGGAAATGGCGCCTGTGAAAATCTGCTGAATACACACTCTATGGGTAGTTAGGGACCTCCCTGAGGACCATTTGATGTTAAATGACCAAAAACTATTCGTTTTTGTGGTTGCACTTCACCCTTATTGCCCATAGGGGTGAAGGTCCAAGATGTAGATAGCCATCACATGTGGCGTTACATAAAAACTTCCTTTTTCCTTTTGTCTCACTACACTTTAAAAAAAAAAATCTCTATCTACTCTGAAACACTTGCATAATTCCTCCTCGTCCTTCTCACGCTAAATAGAAAAAAGAACTCGTGCCTATACACATTCACACTCTTGCACGCAGGCCTCGCATTTTGGCTATTGCATTACTCCTCAGATACTGTCCAAAATCACACCCACACACACAAACAAACACAGTGCTTCAAAACAGACTTCTCGGTCCAGGCATAGCCGAGCTTCAGTCGCCAGGCTTTATCTAAATCCCTCTCCCAGCATGATGGATATTGGATCAGATCAGACACAGCCCACAAGTCCATTTGATGCTGCACTGATAGCAAACTCGCTTGATAACATCCCATATTCTGAACTAGGAGAGGCATTACCAAGCCCCCTTCTCCCTGTCATGGCTGTTGTCATGGTTGCTTTACCATATAAGGGAGGAGGCTGTCTGTGAAGGGACAGGGTTTTTCACCCTTTCGAAAATAAATGAAAAGCTATCAACATACTGATGCATTGAGGTCTACAGATAATTGAACAGCTGCACATAATATTTCTCCTAATTTCAACCTTCTTCACGTTCCTTGTTTTTGCTGATTAATGTCCCTCCTATTTTCTGCTCTCTTCTGTTTTTCCATATTCACTGTCTGTTATTCTCCTCTTTCCCTGTATCCTACCCCACCTTTCATCACTCTTCCTCTGCCTTCCACTCTCCCTTTCCCTTCTCAGTTCTCATCCATTCATCACTCTCTGCTTTCCTGTTTCCTTCTGCCTCTCCCTCCACCTCTGTGTCATTCAATCCCTCTCTCCATCACTATCTGCCCTCTCACATCCTTCTATCTCTTCCTCCATCCATCCACCCTGCTTGGCCCAGGAACAGAGACATTCCTGACCTGGACTTATCTCTCCTGCAGAACAGCTCCTGCACCAGCATCACTAGCAAGGCTCTGTCTCCAACATAAGTCAGCTATTGGCTGTTTGACAGCATTCCTTTAAGCTCAGAGGCTGCTTAGATTAATCTGCTCAACTTCCACCTTTGTTCCTAATAGGACACACTTACTGGGCATCCAGAGACTATTCATGCATTCCTTCATTCAATTAGTCATTTGCCAGAGCCATGCTGTTGGTTGATCTGTATAAAGAGCCAAAAAATGTGGAGAAGTGGCTGACTTGGATCCAAAATGATCATTTAACAAAAGTGAGCATATAGTTGAATAAACAGTAGACCTTTCCCTTTTTTCCTGAATGTAGGCTGTAAAAGCTTTAATGATTAGACTATAATACTCAGGCCTAATGCCATGTTTAGAAATACAGGATATAGTCTGCATGAATTTATATTACTCTCAATCATTATTAACTATTGCCAAGGAGGCCAGGCACTCCATGGATGTAATTTGACCCTAAGCGTCGGGCCTGACATGTTTATGTTGCCTGATTTTACAAGTCATCCCTGACATTCCAGCACTAATGGCTGTTCCATTAACAACAGTCATTTCATTATCTCCAAGAGTCCCTTGTTCTAGTTATGGTGTCCAGAGAGCACTTCAAAGCATCCTACTCATCAGACTCATCAAGCTGACGGACGACTGATTAGGGTTGTAAAAAATGCTTCTTTCATGCTCATAAAGGAGTCGGTGAAATGTTGCTCTTTTAGGACACAGACAATTTCTAGCTGGATGTTGATTATTCTGCTTGATTCGGTCAGTTTGCGTGTGGAGTTGCTCGTTGTAACTCTGGGGCGTGTTTGACTCCATTTTGTGGAGCGGCATTTGTAGAGATGAAAGGTTTCTGCTTTTAGGCTCTCCTGTTTAGAGAGGGCTTAAGATGGATAGAGTTGAGAAGGGGCAGAAGAGAAAGAGGAGTGATAGAAGACTCAAAGCATAGTAATTAGGTGAATTAACCTGGGGTCGTGTAATATGGTGGAGCTTCAGACCCCCCTCTGTGTGTCTGTAAATGTTTTATAAAGCTCTCTTTGAACTCATTAACCAGAGGAAGATGAGTGAGCCCAAGGTGCCTTGAGGAAATGAGTAAAGGCTTTGTTTTTGAAAAAGCCATATTGGTACTAACATTCTCTTGGCTCCATTGACTCAGGGTGGAGCATATAGTGCTTGTTAAACCCCATTAAGCAGCAGTGTTCATTCTTGTACCATTGCCAAAAGTGTCCTCTTTTCTAATAAACTTATGTTGTAGAAGAAGCTATACATTTTGATCTGGAGAACACATGTACTGAAAATGATCACATATAGTGACTCCCCTTCTTTCCACATATTGTCACAAAGAGGGCTTGTAGAAATTAGAAAATGATCCCAGTATTCAACTGCCTTTGTTTCTGCTTTGTCTTTATTCTGACAACAGATTTCATTTTCTCATTCGACATAACTTAACAATTACCGTATTTTCCAGCATGTTTAAATTTTAGTTTTCTTTCAGAATACATCTGAGATAACGTCAGTGTCAAGAGGATCTAATATGCCTCCAAAGGAATGTCACCAGTGAATGGCTTACTGTGGCAGTGTTCGCTTTCATTGGGAAACCACAGACAACGATAAAGGACAAACTGGAATCTTAATTGTGCACCATTATCTTTCAGATTTCACAGAAAAGCCAAACCTGGGGGATGTGTGCATGTGATCATTGCATGTGCACACATTGCAGTGTTGATGCTTAAACAATGAATTGTGTGGCCCTTGTGTAGTTTTGCCAATCCTTCTGAACAGGTTTATTTCAATTAGAATCTGTTTTTCCCCTGAAGCTCTGCACTCTGTGCTCTCCACTTTTTTTGTCCCAGTATTCTGTCCCCATCCTAGCTCAAGGCAGTATTAGCCAGCACCAGTGCTTCAGAAAAGTTTCTCATCTATCATGGCTGCAGGTAAAACAGTCAAGATTAACTACGCCATTAAATACAAGATAGTGCAGTGAATCTCATTCATAATAGTCTTAGCCGTTAATCTGTAATGTCCCATCCTGAGGCCACTGGAGTATTTTAAGCTCCATAACTTTAGGCAAGTTGGTGTCATGCTCTTTGCAGTTATTCTGGCCACTAAATTGTGTGTCTTCATCTCTTGAGGTTCGTGGGTTTTGACTGCGTTGCATTGCTGGAATAGAAATCAGTGTAATTTGAATCCCCACGTACACAGAAAAATGAAACTTTCTGTCTGTGGAATCAAATATTGGATTGGTGTACCAGTTCTCCACAAGCTCAATAAAACCACAGCTAATGTATTATGTTTCCACTTTCCTCAGGGATTACTTTCTACAGCGGTCTAATACACTCCCTATATAGACCAGCCTGCTTTCTAACATGTGTATTGACTACAAATTAACCTCATGTAACATGAGAATGAGGGAAACTTATGGATTGTCTTGCGGAGCTCAACATGGTCATGCAATCATTGCTCCCATGCCTGAAAACACAGTGTATGTGGATTTTTATTATAGGAAAAGCAAGTCTTCAAGAAGGAGTGTGTTTGGTTTTATTTGAACTTTCTGAGTTTTTGTATATATAAGCAAAGTCTGTTAGTTCTCCCTCCCTGGGCCTGTCACTGTGTGTTGTACATGTCTACGTCCTGGTGTTCTGGCTTGTCAAGAAACAAAGCAGCTGGGTCTATGAGGGTCTGGCAGTGTCTTGAACTATTGAAGTTGCTCTGATGTGTGTTGAGATCAAAATGAGGCTTTATGTGTGTGTTTGCATTGTGTGTGACATTCCTGCCATGGGTGGCTCTTGCTGTGTGGGGCTTGGATACAGTGTGCAGTTGTCAGCTGCTGTTTTTCCTTCTTTCCCCTTTTTCATCCGATGACACTCACTTTCACTCAGTGCCTCTCAGGCTGAAATTCCTCTGGCTTGAACTCATGGTCCTGGCAACAGCCAACTGCCTATCAACTTGGCTCAACTGTGACAGAAAGGAGGAAGCAGAAAATTGGATATGAAGTTAGTATAGGATAGAAGTGAGGTGAGAGAGCATTGTGTTAGAGCTGCTTTAATTTTTCCCTCTGAAGCTCATCTTGGGGAATTCTTCTTTACTGAGGATTCTCCCTGTGACCAGGATTCAGCAGTTTCAGCTTTAGAATCGCACCAAGTAATGCTGCTTTTCTTTCTTTTTTCCAACGTTAAGGACATTGTCATCTTGTCTGAATAATTGGAAAAATCACTGGGCCAAATCAACCTCATCTTCATGCATACACTAAGCGTGAACTGAAGAAGCTGCACGATTAAAATGTTTAGAGTTAACACACTGTACAACCTGAAAATATGTCCCTCAGTGTTTGCACAGTTTTTAAAGCTAAGTTTACTAGCATTCTAAAACTGAGAAAATGGTAAACTACAACACCAGTAATAGGTTAGACCACAGGGTATATGGAATAGAAGTGTCATAGCTATTTAAATGTCCCATACCCAGCTGTTTAACATGATATGAACATGTTATTGTCATTGAAGCACAATAATGAGTAAGATTATATTGTGAAGTGACAATTTTTTAAAATCTGTTTTTTTGTTTTTTTTTTTATCATAAATTGTAAAATTCATTCTGGTGCAAGAATGTAGTGCAATTACATGTAATACAGTAAGAATTGCAGTTTCTTTTAAATTTCTAATATATATTCATTGGCTGTTTTATTCTGAATGCTGGAAAATAGCACACAAATGGAAGGAATTTTTTGGGATGAAAATATCTCTTAGCCAATTGCGCCCTACCTAGTCTGTATCATTTAGAAAATAGCTTGGCATAGTGAAGAGATAAAATCCAAAAATCAAATAGTCTGTTGCTGTGACACGTTCTTTAGATGACAAACAAACAAGTAATTGCATAATTAAAAGTAGATGATTCCATTCCAGGGAGCTGTCCCAGGACAGAAGACAGTTTGGGGAAACCCACATGAGCACTTAAACTTCTCATAGAGCTTCTTTGATTGCATTCCTCTCTGTGAGCTGTTGTGCTGTATATGTGTGTGGTCTCTTACTCAGATTATGGGAGACAAACACTTTGGCTGTTCTTCTGAGTCTCCTCCGGCACTTGACAAAGTGAGCCATGCATTTCTTTTTCACACCATCCATTCTCGTTGCTAGGAGACTGGTTGATCTTTTTTCTTGACCCAGCTCACTTCTTGTTATTCTTTTCTCTTTCTGAATCATACTGTGCTCCTTTCCTGTAATATTAATAAATGACACTTAATTATATCCATGAATGAATAGGTTTATATAAAGATGACATAACAGTAGGACTCTCGCAGCATTAAAACTGAAGGTTTGCCATTTTACTGGCAAGTGCTTCTCATTATTCCTTTTTTTTCCCCAATGAAGGACATACAAAAGTTAGAAATGTGCCAGGACTGAATCATTATTGATCCCATGGAGGGAAGTATTTGCATCTATACTGGGAACATGGTCGTATTTCTATTTTCTTCATCTTATTCAAAGCTATGTAGAAGTTCACTGTATACAGTGATCCACCTTATTGTTCAACCATGGCTTTGAATCTCAAACATTTAAGTTACAAATTACATTACAAAAGCTACAAGATAGAGGTACCATAACTGTGATTTTAGTTTAGTAAATGGTTCTTTAGTTTAGATTTCTCTAGTTTTTGCTCTACAAGTTGCAGACTTTAAATGTCATTTATGTACTTCCTTTATTTCTATATTGATGTTTCAACTTGGGTGGCATGAATATAGCCAAAAGGATAAGCACAATTGTCTTGATCAATATTGTAATCACAATTGTCATGATTGTTCTTTGATTTTAGGGACAAAATACATTTTTTTCCACTTTTACATTCATATAAAAGAAATGCTGCTGTTAAGTCCATGTTGTGCTATTACTGCAAATGTACAAATCTTTGCTTCAAAATAAGACTTATAATGAGGTTCTTTCATACCTGAATTCAGAACCTATTCTAGAGGCAAAATATAAATAAAATTATATCCAAGATAACTGCTTATTGATAGACACTGTGAGTTACTGGTGTTTCATAAAAGCCAAGATAGATGCTTGTTAGGGAGCTGTACACAAAGTCTCCAGTCTCTCCACTCTGCATGCATGCAGCTTAAATTGTGTGACCAAAAATTACTTTGAAAAGACTGAAATAAGGCATCCTGTGAAATTTATTAACGTTGAAATGAAGAGATTTGATTCATTGGGCTGTTTCCTATTAGTGTAGCGCATTTTAAACATATATATTGCGGAAGATCATGTAATTGTGGGACGCCAAAATCAAGATTGTGATTATTATTTGGTTAATTTGCAGCCCTAGTTCCAATTAAATGTGCTGTGGCCCAGCCAGCTACTACTTTAGACCCTTGACTTTCCTCAGCTCAACCTTTCTTTCCTCCCACATTATATCCATTGTTTTGAGTCAGTGATTCCAGTTAGCACAGTACATGAAAATTACATTCTTATAGCACTGAAGCTATAGCTCTAAGGTGTGAAGGTGTACTCTTGTAAAACACATAGAAGACTTTTTAAGTTCCCTTTTACTAGTCTCCACTCTCACTCACTCTGTCGCACACACACATGCACACACACATGCACAGTGGTCATATAAAAAGCTGCCATTCCTAAAAGATGGTAGTTTCTGACCAAGAGCAAATGGATGGTCAGGAAATGTCAACAGTGTGGTCGGTCTGATTGAACAGTTGGTCGAGCTTAAATCCTGAGTGAATGTGACTGCATCTGCTGCATGCATTCTCTGAGGCTAAGCATTGTATGCAGCTCTGCAGTAGGTTACACTGTTTGACAGTTCGGTTTGACTACTTGCATTATTTTCAAACTAGTGCATTATAAGCATTGTTTTAGATTGTATGGTAAAATAATATTTATGATTCATTTTGAAAGCCCACAGCTAGATAGTAGTTTATCTTTATATCATTCATGTGGTGTCAGTAGCCTTAATAATGACTTGATAGTTTAGTTACAGCATGTATTCTAGCATTTTAAATTAGATCAGCATAAGGAAGTGGCAAAAAAGACTGACTTAAGCTTATTACATTAACTTTGTGATGACCAATCTGCCACTGTGAGACTACTCTGCTCACCAGCAGCCATCTGCACATTGGAGCACTGAAAATATGGGACGAGGCAGGATTTACCTCATATCATGCAGAGTTAATTGCTGACATTGCTGTGAGATGCAGGGTATGAGTACCTCCTCGCTGACGTCTATCCCTTTTTTCTTTTCCTTTTTTTTTTTAGCAACGATGACACTTGTCTGTTGAACTCCGACATACACAGCACTTTGACAGTCTAGGAAAAAGTAACACAAAAAATGTACACCGAGGCAGGAGTTGTTTCAAAGGGAAGATGTTTTTGAACACTCATCCTTAACGTCTCCACTGACATGCGGTAGCACACTGTGAGCCTGCTCCTCCCCACGGGCAGCCATCTGGAAGAGTAGGGAAGAATGGAGGTATGCGGGGAGAGGAACATCTGGTCTTCTCTGAGTTTGCACAGACAGGAAATATAATGGATGGGAGATTTACACCCAGCTAGGCACAGATACTGCACCTATACTTTTGTTTTTATAGGCGTGCAAAAGTGGTCAGTTATTATGTACCTCACACTAAATTATTTGTTTGTCATACTTAATGATGGCCTATCAAATCTGTGATGGAGTCACACTGATGAATCAGATCGCTGTTTCATAACCAATGCACAGATCAGAGCAGCATCTACCTAGTCTGTAGCATTATTTGCTATGATCTACTAATACGTACTGTGTTGATAATGGATTTCTGTATGCATTACACTGTGTTGCTTATAGTGTATGATTATCAACAACATCAAGCTTAACTGCTGCTTTTATGCTCTTTGTGGCTGTTAATCGTATCCAAAGTCATTGTCGTGGCTGTTATTTTAAATGGCATGGGTGGTCTCAAGTGGGATTATCTAGCTATATTTCCTCATCACAAAGCTGATTCAACACAACAGTTAATGTTTTGCATTGAACTCACTTGTAGCTCCCATATGTAGTACTGTAGGATGCTCAGTAGAAACATCTCAGTAATACCACATCTTGTGCTTGATGATAAATCCTGACATGGCTACTGCAATGGATGGGACTAATGTTAGTTTATATGGTAATGTTTAAAATGGAATTGCATAAATGTAACTGTTTCCCTTGTGTGTCTGCACTATTCCTGCAAATCTCGGACTTAATGTCCTTCTCTGGTCGTTGTTTTAACCCCTAAAACTTTATCTCTGATTAAAAGTTACATATTTAGAATTTTTTTCATTATTATAATCCCTCCCTGCCAAAAAATAGGTTTAAGTTAGTTGATTGAAAAATATAACGGTATAAATATAGGGCGGCTACAAATAAGTATATAATGGTCAAGCAATTTGCTGGGATACATTTTATGCTGCATAGAATATAGCTTAGATTAATGCCTGTGAACCATACCGAGGGATAGACTTCATATCATGTTGTTCTAAATAAGAGCTGCATCTATACTGCTGTGCTCTGCTTTTACCAAATGTGCATGACATAATGCTGACATGTGTCTAGGCTGTGCAGTGACCCGTCAAGTTTAAGTGGATCTGTTGCTGCATCAGGTCTGCAGAGGATTTTACCTTACTATTGCCGTTTAGCAGTATACTTAGGCACACAGGAGTGCAGCCTCAGGCATAATAAATCTGTACACACACACACACACACACACACAATAGAGAGGCTAGGGAAATGGCCCACACAGGATACAGACACAAATTATCGCTCACCTTTACATCTACATTAGCATTCTCATGCAAATGTGACCACAGCTTGTTTTATATATAGCACAAATTTACATGTATGTTTGCTCACAAAGAATATACTGACAAATAAAAGTCACACTTCCAGTCCTACTTCATAGAAACCCAACCAGATACACAACCTGGCAACACAAATATGCACACTTTTTTTTTTTCGCACTCTCTCCTGCACACGTATAATATTGACACCGAAGGAATTTCAAGCAGCTCCTTAATCCAAGCAAGTGCTGACTGAGGCTTAGATTGGATGGAAGAAGAACGAAAGATGTTTAGATGTGCAGGTGAGAGGGCAAAGGGGTTTAACGATGGGTAGAGAAAGGAGAGGAGGAAAAAGTTAACATCAAAGAATGGGATTTTTCCTGAAAATACTGCTGCTTTCCAGGTATTCAGTTGTTAAAAAAGGCAACTTTTTTGTTCTGCCTCTGCACTGTGAATCTTTCAGGAAACTTTGGCCTCGTGTTTGCTGTATTCCTTATAATGAGGAGTTATTTTTCTATATTTTTCTTTTCTTTTTTGCCTCACAAACCAATGCACAATACCAGTGTTCTGCATGGCTGCATATAGTCTCTGTCATCTTCTGTTAGTATGTTGTGCATATGAATACATAGTTTGCTGCTGGTTTCTTTAATTTGTTCTTCTGACTTTTTTTTTAAACCATTCTGCAGGTATGACTACAGAGAGATGCTGTACAACTCTACATTCTGTCTGGTACCTCGAGGACGACGGCTGGGTTCCTTTCGCTTCTTAGAGGCCTTGCAGGTCAGTAACACAAATACAGATGTTGGTTGTTACTGTGAGGCAGAATTCTTATTAAGTCTGAATTTACGTCTGAATTGGTTATTGTGAGCATATTGTAGTACTGGAGAAAATGCGATGTAGCTGCGACATTATCAGTTTGATTCCTCTAAAAGAAAATAATTTATGCATTTTATGAAGGAATTATTGCAAAATTCTAACTCAAATGATCCCAATCAAAGACTGATCTTATCGTTTTCTAGTTTCTAAAAAGCTTAGCTCAATAAGGTGCATTTTGGCAACTTGGATGCGCAGCTGAACAGACAATGACCAAACACAAGTTGAACCCTTCCTGGAAATCTTGTAGTGCATCAGCCCCAGAGCTGTGTGACCAAACAATAAAGCCATTAATCAGTGCTCGAGAATGGGAAAAAGTGAAGTACTGATTTAGTTCGAATTGCTCTCTCACCCACTGCCAGTCATTTTGTTATTGTGCAGCCAGTGTTGCTGCAGCTGCCTCTGAGTCAGTCTTACTGCTGTCCCTGCCATCTTGTTTCTCTTTTTCCTTCTATCTTTTCAATTCTGGTTCTGCTTTCTCCTATTCCTTTGACTTTCTTTGCCCACCTACTTGAATCTTCTACTCTGTTCTTTCCTCTCGTGTTTTCAAAACTTGCATCATATCGGTTAAATCATAGATTCATCTGTTATATATTAATCGTATCTGTGCATGACTACACAGACTGGAAATACTACACTTACTGTTTGTGCGTTTTAGGGAGTGTCCCTAATTCATCCCTATCTCACTAATTGTCTTATTTGCACAATCTGTCTACTCCCTTTAGGTTTAACCTTCTTTAGTGGCTTAAGAGGATATATTTAAACCTTCCCCAAGTTTATTTGAATTTGCGGTTTCACCTGATGAACAGTTTCACTGAAGAGAATCTGCCTTCCAAAGCTTTTTATTCACTGTGAGAACAGAATAGGGCTTCTTGAATTGCCCTTGGGCAGGGTGTAACTACAAGGCATGTCACATTTCAAGGACTGTTTTTTCTTCTGTAACAAAAGTTTCTTTACGTATTTCTAATGTTCTTCGTGGCTCACGGGAGAAGGTTTTATATGTATGTCTGTAAACTGACAAACTTCTAAAAGTTATCAGTCTGTATTAGATTTTTATTCAGATCAGGTCAGAGGTCTGGATCAATTGGTAATGAAAAAACAACAATTAATTAACTAATTTACACTTCTTAAGCAGCATCAAAATAGTTCAAGAAATGGCATCAGTTTCATCTGTGTAAGTAAAATTGTATTTACATAATACCCTTTTTTTAACAAAGTTACCAAGTTCTGTACAGGATATACTGACAAAGAAAATTAATACACTCAAAGCAAAAAACATAAACAAGTAACAATTAAAGCAATTAACATAAAATGTAACCCCTAAATTCTAATGGGTGTTTACACCTCAAACAGCACATCTCTTATGAGCTGGGCAGCACAAAATCGAGGCAGAAACGGCTCAGCCAGCCAGCTCGTATTTGTTTTAGACATATTCTTACATTTAAGCTAGCTGTACAAAATGTGTAGAAGAGAAAACAAGACAGCAATTTATTGATCAACTGCAAATGTATTTCTAAGTATAAAACACTTGACTTCATAATGTATAGCTTTTATAGTGCAACGTATTGACTGGGTCCAGATAGACTCGCCAGTCTGTCTGTATTCAGATTTTGAAAAGCCCAACTGTACACTGTAATTACTCCCTTGTAGCAGTCTTTTAAGGAAAACAACAGGCCAATCAAGGAGGCTGTTTCAGTGATCCTGACCAGTGATTAAGATTTATGGCAGCGTTTTGAAAGCTGGGCCTCGTGACAATGCCGTAACTGAGGATTCTCTCAAGATAACGGCTGATTAATTAGAATAAATGTGGTCTAGTATTTGACTGGTTGCCCTCAGTCAGCATTTGAATGTAAAGAAAGGTTAAGCAGTTTTGCCCTTCAAATAATAATGCGGTATCTTAAGTGATTATTTACTTTTTATAAACACTTCTGCTGGCAATGCTTCAGGGTCAACTGAACTGTTAGCATATGAAGTAAATAGCATGTCACATCTTGGATACATTGATGATACATATTACATATGTGATGAAGAGATCAAGTATATGAAACATAAATTACTGGTTTGTTGAATGTGACATCCTACAGTTGCAGGACGCTGAAGGACTGATTTAAACATTGTATAAAGACTGATAATAAACATCAGAGTGAAAAGGTCAACTTCCTTTTTGCCTTCTCACATCGTGAGCACCAGTGTGAGAACATATCTACATATCTACACACACACACACACACACACACACACAAGTGTTTTAAAGAACATATGTAGGAAGGGGATTTGACGTTGCCCTGTTGTGTGATTAGATTTGAGATATTTGCCTTCAGATAACAGCTTTTTTTCTTCTTTGGTGGCTGACTGTAGATTTGAGTGCAAAGGACAAAAAGGAGTCAATATTTATGTGATCAAAAAATCAAAACAAGTCAAAGCCGTGGTGTTTTCTTTGTGTGCAAGTTATGCTTGTGTCAACTATTGTAAGCAGTAGTCCAGAGAAATAAAAAGAAAAAGAGATGTTTCTGAAGAAGAATAATGACTTTTGAGTTTACTACAGGAGATGGACAGTGTCTCTGTACTGAATCGAACGGCAAAATAATTGCACCACAGGGGAGCTAAGAGTGAGGGAAGGTGAGACAGTGGGCTGATGACCTGATCTACACAGAAAGCAGGAGGAAGCAGTGAAACTGCATTTGAGTTAGCATGCAGAAGATGGCTATGGTGTAAGGTTGGACAACGGCCTGGAGGTATTAGTGTGTCTATCAGCTCACAGCCTTATACTGGAAGCACAGAAGTTGGGTAGAGCTGACAGACACTAGAGAATTAAGGAAGGCAAACAGGCTGTGGTATGATATGCTGCTGCAATGGCTAAACTGAGTATTCCTAATGGCCAGAAAGGAAGCAGTGCAGTAGTCAGGAGTGTAGATGTATGCGTTATTGAACCTAGTGCTGTGTTGTTGAGCAGAGGTGGACTCATTCAGCAGGTAATATAAAGCACAATGTAGAATCATGTAGAATCATGTTCAGTGCAGGTATCATGTGACAAATATAAAGCTGTTGTTGCAGTAAGATTCTCTTTACATGTGTACTTGCAAAATGCAGAGAGTTCCTAGCACTGACTATTAATAATGGCCGTTCACTGTGTGCGTGTGTGCGTGCATGCGCGTGCGTGTGTGTGTAATATGCTGAGTTAGGAGAGGATTGAACCACAGGAGTCTCTAGTTGATTGCTCTGTGAGTGCAGATAAGTAGGTAAAGCATGGCAGCCTTTCAGCAGATTGCTACCTTTGCTAATGACACCAAGGAGATTAGACGAGCACTGCAGCACTCTGATGCAGGAGTGTTTGTGCCTGGACGTATGTGTGGTGACCAATCAGTGAATGGGACCCCGCTTAACAGATTATAGGGACGGTCACTGCTGGCAGAACACTGCATGTGTTATGCAGCTCCTCCAAACACACATGCACACACACACACTTAAACTCACAATACAAACGTGAATACATGTTTGCGCACTCACAAACAAAAGAGTGAATGGATTCACAAGGACATGCACAAACACACACACATTTCAGTGCAGTTTCATTAATCTCTAGTTGCAGAGGTTTAATGTTCAAGTATGTTTCAGTGTACCTGTCCTTCCTGGTACTGCAGTGGTTCTGCAGTTAGTGGAAATGTGCTGATCCTATTGTACGAATTGCATGATTTGATTAGACAGTGCTTTTTTTTTCCTTTAGATTTTTCCTTGTGTCAGTTTGTCTTCATTTTGTTGCCTGTATACATACAAATTTTAGCACAAGGATGATGTCTGTTTCCTTTAAACATGCATAATTTAAGGAGTTATTGCACTAGAAACTTCTCTACACCTCTGATTTGACACATTGACTATATGTTTGTATTAATCCCACGCTGTGGGTGTCATGAACATCACAGGTTCCGCTCTTAAAACTGTTCATCTCATTAACCAACGGCGTGTTTTGTGTTTGTGTGTGGTGTTTGGCTTGCAGGCAGCTTGTGTGCCAGTGATGCTAAGCAATGGCTGGGAGCTTCCCTTCTCAGAGATCATCGACTGGAATACGGCAGCCGTTATTGGGGATGAAAGGCTGCTGTTACAGGTATGCACAGCTTCTACTACTGCTAGAACTTAAATGTTGAAACAATATACATTCCACATCTAAATTTAGCTTGTATAATAGTATTAATACTGCTAAAAGAAAAAAGGGAAGGCTTATCTGTGCTCCACTGCCACATTACCCATTGATATCAGTTTTTTTTTGACCACAGACAGATTTCAGCAGGTCTTATCTTACAAAGGGTTGATAACACAGCAGCAGTGTGCAGGTGTTCTTTGCTTTTGCATTTTTGCCACCCAGCACATGCAAAGTAAAAATGATATTGTGTGTCTTTTGAAATCAACATTGCTGCACGGTGCATTCAAGGACATATTTTCTGTGGTTTTCCTGCATAGTTGAGGGATAATTTGTTCATTAGGACCCCTGTCTTGTCAACATTTGAGACTCACCCAGTGCATTTACGGAACTTGGCAGACTAAATGGCAGTAACCAGGGTGCAGTATTGTTTTAGTTGTGTTCTCTCCGGGTTAACATGTGCCACTTCTGTTGCAGATCCCCTCAACAGTGCGGTCTATCCACCAGGATAAGATCTTGTCCCTGAGACAGCAGACACAGTTCCTATGGGAGGCTTACTTCAACTCTGTGGAGAAGATAGTGCTGACCACACTGGAGGTACAGGCACACATTCATGTTTATACATAAAAAATACAAGCACACATGTATACTTGTATGTCTCTATATACGAATGCAGTGCGCATTTAAAACTTACTTGGCCTCTTGTGTTGCTGCTTGCAGCTTTCTCAGTATCACTGACTATCTGCTGATTCAGATGACCTCACACTCCACACTGACTGCATTATCAGACTGTCACAACCACATGTAACATTAGCTTGAGCTATTTTCTCACTCATGTATGGCTGTTACAGCAAATGGTAAAATCGTAGATGATGCGTGGTGTAAAGTTACTTTACCATAACAGCAGCAGTGCAGAAATTATTTTGCACATGGGAGTGATGAAGAAATATTTAGAAAATTAATTAATTTTAAGTGTTAATTTTTTAAAAGTTTTTAAAATTAATTTTGAGTGATACTCCTACCAGAACACGTTCCGCAACAGAACATGTTCCTAATACACTGTATCGTGCTTGGCTGGTGACAGAAAGTAAACAGGATGGTGCTGTCTGTCGCTGCAGTTTTGACAAAGCCCTCCAGGGTGCTTTCTCTTCGAGTGCTCGTGCACAACAGTTGAT
The DNA here is from genome assembly GCF_000690725.1 of Stegastes partitus. NCBI lineage: Eukaryota > Metazoa > Chordata > Actinopteri > Pomacentridae > Stegastes > Stegastes partitus. The sequence continues at coordinate 387,268 of NW_007577816.1, forward strand.
AAGCCAATTCTAGTCTGCAGTGCTCACAGAGCGCCATGTTGTTGTCTCTGTCTAAAACACTCCCACGCGTGAGATGATCGTTGGTTAGGTGTTTTAGCTCCCACTTTTCCTGCGCGAAAACCTATGCTTTGACCCGGCACAGCCACCATAGCGATGCGCTGTTGTCGCGATAAAATACGCTACTGCAGCCCCACTGTCGTCACCAACTGCTGTTTTATGTTTGTTTCTGGAGATACGCTCATCTAAACGACTTCAAACCCGACACTGCGTTTCTTTGGATTCCCAGCAATAAACCTGCTAAGTGTGAAGCAAAACAACACACACAATAAACGCCTTGATTCATCACTTGGATGCATATACATAAGTACTGTGTAATGTTTATTTTTTAGTCATTTTTCATGTAATTGGATTCTCTTTGTTATACACATGATTCTGTTTTGCAAAACAGAAAATCTTTGGGGAGGAAAATCTGATGCCAGTGTTCAGGATTTGCATGTTTGTGTAAAATGGCAGCAATTTGTATGCCAGTGTTTATGCACTTAAATTGAATCATTTTTAATTTTTAGAAATGCCTCTTCAATGTGAATTCTGTTTACTGGACTGAAAACTTTGCATGCTTGCACACAAACACAAGCAAGCATAAAAATACAAATACAGCTTGTGTTGTGTAAAGTCACTTAATCCTCTTCATCGTGGTTATTGAGTTTGTACTGACGTTTTACAAGTGCAGACGTAATATGTGCAATAAAAATGCTTCAGACTAGAATGAAAACCAAGAGGGATGATATATATTGCTAAACACTGCTGTCATGTTTTGAGGCTGCATCGTGCTGTGGCTTGGCTATCAATCATGTCAGTAGTTTGTTCCTGTCAGAGTCCATTTATCTGTATTCTTCCTGGTGAGGAGCAGGCTATCATTCTGCTCTTGGGCTAGAATTACAAACAGGCAAAGATGAGAGCAGGGAGGAATGGAGAGGGATGAGGGTGCAAGACAGAGAGGCAGACAGAATGTATAAAGTTGCCTCTAAGTAAGGCAGGAATTTTCGCTGCATTTTAAGTCGTTCTGTAAACATGGTTAAGATTATTGGTTGTAGCTTTAAATTCACCAGCCACCATCGCTATTTTAGGCAGCAGATGGCATGGTAAACTACCTGAATGACAGGTGAGATGGAAGAGCTTATCAAATCACCATTTTGTGTTGCATGGAAGCCTTTCTCTGACTGCAGTTTATGCCATCGGTTGCTATCCTCAGATAGTTTTACAGACGCTTCGTCCTGACGGATAGGAAGTCAGGGCACAAGAAGTTAGAGCTGGAATTTCTCTGTCAGCAGGGTAAAGTTACAGGCTCAAGAAGCTGATCTTCAGTCTGTTTACACTCTCAATATGTTCCAATGTATGCCATAGCATAACACAAGGTCAGTTGTGTGCGGGCTTCAAATGCTCTTTATAGTGAGCCAGGTATGTAACACGAAACAACCAAGCACTCTATTACCACAATATCCTACGAGAAATATAGACAGTTTATGTTGCTCTGCAGCTGCACCACAGCTCCTGAGAATGTTTTGGAATTTATGGACATTCAAACAGCTTAAATAACAAAATAAAAATGTAAAATAATGTTGGAAGGAACTGGTTAAGTCCAAAGATTTTCTAGCAGTAAATATAATCCAGAGAAGCTGATCAGACTTCAAAGCTGCTCATGTTTTCGCAGTTTTCACGGATGAGAGGCTCGGATGATTTCATTAAGCCATGCCTACCACCTGAGCCAAGAAAGACTAATTTAATTTTAGGAATTAATTGTCAGTATAGAGAATCTATGTTTGCTGTTGCTTTACATTGACACTTTACATCCAGAATCCAAATTAAATAGTTTTTCATTATTGAGCCTTGTTTTCACCTCGTGAAAGTTGCGAAGCGACTGCTGTTTCTGCCTCAGTTTATGTGTGGACTTAAATGATGAGATTTAGGGTCTTAAAAAGAACAATCATTGTATTTGCCACAGTTGAGAAGAAAAGAGAGCTTTAATGATTATATTAAAATGATTCCCCTTTAAGAAAGATAGTCAAGTTGCGCTTTATCAGTTTGTTGCTATGTGTTGAAATGTGGTGGATAGATGTAATCAAACTAACAAAACTGTAAAATTCTATATTACTGTTAAATGTATAAAATTTCAAGGTGGTGTGAACTGTGATCTGAATTCATTTAAATAGACAGAATAAAGATAGAAAACAGCACAACCAGAAATAAGCTCTCCAGATGAAAACAAAGGAAAATTAGATAATAGGATAATAGAATTTTGTTGTTTATAAGAAGACATGACAGCATAATAAAAAAATGTAAAAACGCTCATTTGTAGACTGCAGGATCCTACTTTATTTGAAGTGATTTGTTTTTTCAGATGCTAATTTGAGAAGCGCAAGAGGATCTGTGTCTGCACTCAGTATCCAAACAGCATGTTAGATAATTCTGGTTTGGTGTTAAGTGAATAGACATCTAAGATATTGACACAAAAATGAGTTCCTTTTAACTGATCTCAACAATCCACATTGGTGGTACAAAAAATAAATTCATAAAAGTTTCATTAAAGCAGCTTTATTGTGATCTTGTTTTCTGTGAGTTACGTAATAACAAGTGTTGTGAACATTTTATCGATCAGCTGACAAATGCACTGAACAGTCTGTCTTTTCTACTCCCATATCTGTGTAGATCATCCAGGACCGGGTACTGCTGCACACCTCAAGGAGCAACCTCATGTGGAACAGTCTTCCTGGAGGTCTTTTCACCCTGCCTCAGTACTCCACACACCTGAGAGACTTCCCCTTCTACTACGCTAAGCTGGGTCAGTTAATTAATCATGCACGTGGTGTATGCTAAGAGCCACGATAATGGCACGCCCTTAGCTTTATTTAGACAAATTTTCATTTACAACATCACACAGGAACAGCTGGCGTGTGGCAGCTGTTAAATGCTTGTAAACTAACACGTGAATCAGTCACAGTTTTATGCAATTTCTGTTTATTAATTCCTGTTTTGTCATTGAGAAGACCACCTATTAGACAAGCTGTATTTGCGCTTTGTTAATTGGCCAGATATGTGACTGGTTGCTGACACTGGGATTTGGGTAGCGCTTCCTTTTCAAGTCTAATTAGCTCGGTTCAGCTATGCTTGACACATAGCTTGATGTAGGTTTACACAGAACAAAACATGCACACAGCTGTCAAAATGGCATCACAAATTAAAAAAATGTCAATATTCAGTTCTTTTTAAAGATTTTAATGGAAAAGAGATGGCAGCAATGGCCCAAAAAAAGACTTTAATTTCTTAAAACCTACTTGCAAAATTTGTAACTGTAGGGTTAAGCTTTATGCTACTGCATATGAAAATGGTTCCATGTAACAGTAAATACAAATTAGAAAACTGTTCTCATACTTTAATGCTTAACTGACAAATCTGAATGTCTTCTTTTAATACCTTTTTTTCCCCCCCAGGTATCAAGCCTCACCCCAAGTTTACAGCAATCATTCATGTGGTCACCCCACTGGTCTCCCAGTCCCAGCCAGTCATGAAGCTGCTTGTGTCTGTGGCCAAATCCCAGTACTGTGCTCAGGTAATCATACTCTAAGCATACAACAATACACGACACATCTCAAGCAGTTGCGACCAGGATGATATGACCCATAATGGTTCCGACTTGATGCTAATGTGATGAAAGTAGCTCTGTGGAGCCAATTTATTAAAACCAGGAAAAATGTTTGACATCTTAAAACACTGAAAATTTCTAACACAGTATTTTAAGATGTTAAACAGCAAGCAAAGGGAGCAAAGCTGCTTTGGGTGGAAAAAGGGTTTGTTTGTCACTATGTTAATGTCATTTCGCAGGTTTAAAACATCACTGAAGTGCTGCTGTTGGCTTAAAGCTGCTTTTGAACTTCAGTGTTTTATTCATGCTGGAGAGATGAAGGGAAGCTGTCCAAATACTTTGCAAATATTCCTGCAGCAGCAGATCCACCCTCTTTCTACAGATACCTTTATGCCACACTAATGTACGCTGCTGGAAATATAGCAAACCATTACTTGCAGAACCATGTCATGTACAGCTGTTCAGCTGTCAAACCTCATAACTGCATGTAATAACTGTAATGTATGAATTCACACATAAAGCTGTTCAACATATTAGCGGTGACAGGGATGAGTTTGTACTTATGTTTTGCAGCAGGGGTTTCAATGTGCACTGTCAAGCTGTCTTTTTTCAGTGGAGATTCCTTTACACTACCCAACATTATGACCTTTTGCAAATTAACTAAAATTAGCAAGTCAGTTTTCCAGGATGTAGAACAGTACAGAGAATACAGTACGCAGTACATTTTGTTTCAGCATTTCAAGTGTGATGCTGTCATGTAGGTGGTGTGACAGCTCTGAAAATAGATATGCAGTTTCATGAGGATGTTGTTGTCTTCGACATAAATCGTGAGACGAAAAAAAAAGTCCTTTGAATTAAAGCAAAGGCCTTATTGTAGGTTTGTAGATGTCTTTCTAAACCAGACAAGTATTGTCTTTTTTTTTTTTTTACTTCTTTTTTTAAACATATTCTTCATGAGATGCACATACATTATAAGGTGTATACTGTAGGTGAATCTGAAAATGCCTCTGTTCAGAATGGTGACTAAGCGTTTACGTGTTTTCCATATGTGCAGGTGATGGTTCTGTGGAACTGCGACAAGCCTCTTCCTGCCAAGCACCGCTGGCCTGCCACCTCAGTCCCTGTTATCGTTATAGAAGGAGAAAGCAAGGTAAAAGCCATATCCATATACCTCTCTTGTTGAGTATGTTACTGCAGACATTTTGTGTCCCTCACTGGAAGCCTTGTCTTGGTGAGATAGAAAATATTATTTGACGAGAGTGTTTTGGACTCCTCAAATCATTAGATGAAAGAGTACAGGTGTAAACTCTATTATGCCCAAAATTTTGCTTTGGGCCCATTTTTAACTTTATTCAGACGCTGCAGCTTTTTCATTTAACATTCCCCACATTAGACATGTCTTATATTTCGACATAATTAATGTGACAAAACAAACATAGATAGAAAAGCTCCCACAAAGGTGAGTCCCTGCCAATCAGAAGATATTGACAGCTATAAAACAAGTCTGCTGATGAACACTCTGATGCTGTACACAATTTCTCAAGGCCACAAGAAGAAAACTGCAGAATTATCTAATATGCCAGGTATTTGACTATGATGCAGGAACTAGACAGAGATTGCAATGTAGACTTGGTTACATTGAAGTTCAGGTTCTTTTTCTTCAAGTGTTTGTTTAGCCAAAGCCTCGTGGGTTGAATGCTGATGTGGCTAACAAGGTCGTTGCTATCAGGCACAAAAACCCACACTACATTTCGATTGAAGCTGGCATTTAGATCAGTATGCACATATTTCTAAAACTGGAAACCACCTCATGAGCACTTGTTAGACAGAGTTATTTGCATAGATACATGCCAAAAAGCAGAGGCTTCAGGGCTCATCAGGGAGGGAAATGCACTCTGCTGCTTGTAGATTTCTATCTGTGGTTTCAAGCTCATCAGTAAAACGCTGTACTTGTGCTGTCATTGATGTTATGTGAGCTTGTATATGTGGCTGACACTGCTGTCATCACAGCAAGATGAAAGGACTCTCGCACAAACAGATGTGAAGAAACTGGTAGTGCTGCTTGTCAAACAGATGCACTAACTTGTGCTCATATGTTCATACATTAATAGTTGTTAGTGAACTGCACTGTAAAAGTGTTGACTCCCTTTTTTTTTCTTTTCTCTTTTTGCTTATGTATCCGCAAATCACACCAGGTGATAAGCAGCCGCTTTCTACCCTACGACACCATCCCCACTGATGCCGTGCTCAGTCTGGACGAGGACACCGTACTTTCCACCACAGAGGTCAGACTGCCAGAAAATTACATCAAATGCGTACAGTAATTTTTAATAAAGAGCACATTTTGCAGTATTTGATTTTTTGGATGCAGTTCTCTGGAATGATCTGGTTTCTTGGCCTCACGTCTCCGTCTGTCTGTCTTTGTTTCTCTGTGATCTCGATCCAGGTCGACTTTTCCTTCACAGTGTGGCAGAGTTTCCCAGACCGCATAGTTGGTTACCCAGCCCGCAGCCACTTCTGGGACAGCAACAAGGAGCGGTGGGGCTACACTTCCAAATGGACCAACGACTACTCCATGGTGCTCACTGGGGCCGCCATCTATCACAAGTACTGGCACTCTGCTCCGTTTCCATTTAGTTCAGTTTCTGCATTTTGCATTAGCAAACACTCCACTCACTCTCTCACACTTCTCCCTTAGATACTACCACTACTTGTATACCACCTACCTTCCAGCCAGTCTGAAGACCATGGTTGACCAAATGTCAAACTGCGAGGACATTCTGATGAATTTTCTGGTGTCGTCGGTGTCTAAGCTACCACCAATCAAGGTCACGCAAAAGAAACAATACAAGGAAACCATGATGGGACAGGTGAGGAGGATTATTCATCTTGCAGAAGTAGTTCATTTTATTTTATGCGTAAAGCTTCAACAGGCACAGCATTAGAGAGATTTTTGTGCAATTGTATATGATCATTCAGGGATTACTGATAGTACTGTCTGTTGTTGAAGCTGATGGCCTTTAAACACATTGCACCACTTAATCCCTGATAACATTTGCTGTCAGAGGGAAAAAAATAAAACCGCACAGTAGTCATTTGTAAATTTAAACTGAAATTTGTTTTCCAGCAATATGGCCTTCAGTAAAAAAAACAACTCATGAATACTTACAATAGGCTCTGAAAGGTCACAATAATTGGTGATGCATTATTCATATTGTTGATCTTTTTTTTCCTTTGCACCGCCTGTATCTCACCCTACCCTCTCCACTCTGTCACCTCCATCCACAGAGCTCCCGCGCTTCTCGCTGGGCTGACCCGGACCATTTCGCCCAGCGTCAGACCTGCATGAACAAGTTTGCCAACTGGTTTGGCACCATGCCCCTGGTCCATTCTCAGATGAGGCTGGATCCAGTCCTGTTCAAAGACCAGGTGTCCATATTGCGGAAGAAGTACAGGGACATCGAGAGGCTATAACCCTCCTGAGCCCCCCCGCTCTCTGGACACAACAAAGAAAGAGCGAGGGGGTGGACTTATGGAGAAGCGGAGAACCTTTCTGTGATTGCATGGATGGATCAGTGGAGAAACAAATTGGATTGGGCACAGGGAAAGACAAGGAATGAAACTTGAACAGTAGTGGAGGACACCACATTTGTCGGCCTCCTTTGTTGTCCTTCCTCCATTTCTCCTTTCTACCCCTGCTCATTATGTGTACTGGGGAATAGCGGAGCACACAGGTCCCACTATATACATCACGACTACCAACCACTGAAGGACACCTGAGGACTTTTAAAGACTCGACTTTGAACTGAAGTGGTCACGGAGTCAAAAAAAAAAAAAAGTCACAGCTTGCCGCTTCAGTGTCCCAACAGCAGCAAACCACTCCCGACTCCAAGCCGCTGACAGTGACTGTGTGTTCTGCTCTGTACACTATGCACAGGTACCTGAAAGTTTTTGTTGACAGAATATTATTGATAAATATGAAGAGGATAACACTATTTTGGATTGTGTTTAGCTATTTTTTATACAGTGAATGAATGGCCAGCACTACTCTCTCTGTATTGTCTTAATTAAAACCAATAGTAGGGTGGCTTAAGAGAGGAGTGACAGCCCCTCAACCACAGAACTGAGTTATGATCATTGATCTGACATTCACAGTGCCTCACAGATTATCTAACGGCAGTGGGATCTGAGAGTCTGAGACAAAGACATGGTGCAGAATGAGCACCTTGATCGAGCTGCTTTCTCGTTGTTGTTTTTTTCCAGGTATGTGATTTTCTGTATAATTGATGAAATTACGGATCTTGTAGTAAATTTTCAAGGTCGGCATTCGCATATGTTCCTCAACAAAACAAAAAAATAAATAAAAGCAGAATGAGATATGTTTTTATTCAGTTGAGCAAACAATTACGTGCCATTTTGAACAATTTTTCCTGGTAAAATGATAGCAGTCTCAAAGCCACCTTGCGCAGCTAGATTTGTAGAAATCCCCATAAACTGAATAGGAATGCAGAGAAAATTCTGTGAGATTCCCTGTTTCCATTTTAGCAAGAAATCTTCTCCTCGGCTCCTTTTTTTTTTCATTTGTACAGGCAAAAAACAACAAGCTAGAATCGGTACTTGAATACGTGCTGGCCTGAAGAACAATAGAGGATCATATGAGTTGCCTTGGTTATGGGAGGCTAAGCTTGCCAATGGTCTGTTTGAAACACAAACCACTGTGAAAACGAGGGCATGAATCTTTTTGGGCTGGAATATTTATATTCTGTAATTGTCTGTACGCCATAGACTCAATTTCATTTTGTCCAGTGACAAGTTTGGCAGTAGCTCAGGTTGACAGGTACTTGACATTGGCTAACATTGCTTTCATCTAGACGGTTAGAGTTTGGCTTCATATTAGGCACACTACTGTATTTTTTGCAACTATTATGAACAAATATGAGCAGACTGACGAGAATTCTAACCAAAAGATTGTTATACCCCTAAAAGGCTTTGGAAATTTTCAAATCTTGGACAATGTGCTCCAGTAAGTGATTATTCTTATTTGTGGTATTTCTTTAGCTTAAAATTCAAAGCCTTTTGGTATTTCTGATGACGACAGATGTAAATAGCCATCACAATATCAGATTGACTGGGCCACATTCAGGAAGCAGATGTTAAACACATGTTTCGTAATGCGGTATGTCTCCTAAATTCCATCTTTATCACTTTCTATATAGTGGTTGAAATCTGAGAGACATATCTCATTTGCTGCAAATCTGTACATTGATTGCCAAATGTCATTGGAACATGAAATTAGGCTTTTATGCTGCATGGGTCAACAGGTTAAATGACTGACTTTTTTATGTTGATATATCATATCATAGTATCTAAAAATGTTGTAAATCAATGACTCTAGAATGGACACGGTTTTGAAATCACTACATGATCAAGTTAAAGTTCAACACACTGCCCTTAAATTGTAAATTTAGCAACATTTCTACAGCGATCTAATCACACAAACCCTCACACATGCTTTGGTAGCATCAGCTTCTTCTTTTTTTTTTTTTAGCAGAAAATAAAGCAAATCATTGTTTCTTTAAGCCCTGCAGTCCTTCACAGACCATACTATGTGCCAATAGAGCATTCATGGTTTTGTTTCTTGTTTTCATCTGATATGTGGAATTCCATGCATTCCCATATTTATGTGGTTCATTAAATATTTTCTGTCTATATAGGAACGAGAGAGAGAGGGAGAGTGAAAAAGGGAGGAAAGAGTTTATGTGTGAGAGGCTGAGAACACGGCACAGAAGGCTGCTGCATTGTATTTTTCCCTTCTGAGAATGTGCTATCAGTTTGACAGCAAATAAACAGTCCTAGTATAACTACTAAACATAGTGCTATCAAGACAACTGAATATGGTCGTGAACAGTATCACATTTCAGAAATGAACTTGGTGCAATATTTAAGCTGGCATTTTCTCTATCTTTTTCTTTTCTCTTCCCTTGTGTTAATGTTTCAGAGGGCAGGAGGTTATAAATTGATGTGCCTTCAGAAGAAATACACTTACATTTTCTTTTTAAATGCTTTGTTCAAGAAACAGGTCCCTATTTTCATTTCATAGGAGTTTTGTGTTTTCTTTATCAACATCCAGTAACTCATAATGGCACCCTAATTTATATTGTTTAACACTGGAATGCTATTAAGACTTACCACCATACATCTGATACTAACATTCCTGCCTTTTCTGTTATAGGAACGTTTTTCAAAGTCTTGTCCTGACATACATACTGCCTTGTATTACTGTACTTGCGAGCTCCCAAAAGCCCCCTCTTCCTGGTTGTCACAACTACAGTAATACATGTAATATACATATAATTCTCACACGCGCAGTATATATCAGACAGGATTGTGTCTCGAATGAATCTTTGCCTGCTTCCTTTACTCTCTTCTGTAACTGCAGACCTAATTTTATAGAGATTAAAATGGAAAGATAGAGGAAAAATCACAATTTTGTAAATGAATTTTATAGAAACAAATTGAAAAAAAAATCAACAAATAAAATGTTTGATATAAGTTGACTGTCTCTTGTGAGTGTGTTTCGGTCTTGAGCTTGAATTTTGTTTGGCTACTACAATTACATAAAGCTGACGGTGTGCTTTGCAGCACGTACTTACCTGGATATATGTACTGCAGAGTTCCATTTGCTCCATTTTACCTTGTCATCCCTCTTCCCCTCTGACCTGCCCGCAACCCAATTTCCAGGCATCCCAAACATATTTTGCGTGTTAGGTTTTATGCACTGCACCCACTGAGAGAGAGCCAAACTAAATAATACCTTTAGCTTCCTCCTCGTGCGTGTGTGAACTTCATCCTATGCCAAGAAACTGCAGTGTTTACATAAATCTGTGTCAGGATGATTGGTTTAGACACGCTGCATAAATAACAGCATCTATCCAGGATGATCCCATGGTGCTCGAGAGCTGCCAACTCAGCTGGAGCAACAGCTACAGGAGAAATTGCTACCCCCAAAACACGCACAGACACAAAACTGGGCAAAACTCATGAAGCAAAAAGATCCGCAGCATCTGAAAGCTGGACGAATGCCTGCTCAGGATGAATTATGTTGTCTTTCGCCAAAAGGAAAACCATTTGGACGGTCACGCCAAGACCACATCCACTCTGCACGGTGCGTTCCAAATCAGACAAAAAACAAAAATCATACAAGATCCAGATGTTTAGTGAGTGGAAATACGTGATTTTCGATAAACCAGGGAGTGAAACTTCACAGAGGTTGCCGCTGGAGATTTCCACTGCACACAGGGGGGGCCTATCCAATGCCAAAAGTGTTCTTGTATGATTTAATGGGATGCAAATTAGTTAGACTTCTCTTAATCCTATTGATGAGATGTGTATCTGCAGTGGAGATGGATCTCAGTTTGCAGGCAGCCAGGACTCTTCCCTGCTGTTGGATTAAGCACCATGACTCAGAGCCAAATTTGAGAGAAGCCCCTCCTTTTCTATCATCTTTTCATCAGATATCGCTGCACAGCGCTAAGTGAAACGTTTGAAGATGCACTCAGTCTTGTGAAAGAGTAGAAAGATTTTTTTATTTTTTTCCTTCTGCATTTGGTCTCATAACTTATACTGATTTCTATAGATTTGGATCAGAAGTTACTTTCTCGGTATGCGGGAAATTATGTTGTCATGGTGACATCTGTTTGAATTGACTTCATTTTGAGCACTGCAACTGAAAACACACCACATGATAAATTATTTTGTCACCACATGTTCCCTCGGTGCATTTTGCAATGTAGTTTGAAGCATGACGGCCTGAATTTAGGAGGAAAAATGTCTCATTCTCTGTAACAATCTTTTTGCAGTAGATAGATAGATAGATAGATAGATAGATAGATAGATAGATAGATAGATAGATAGATAGATAGATAGATAGATAGATAGATAGATAGATAGAT
>NW_007577816.1:399064-473250 GCF_000690725.1 Stegastes partitus
GTCTGGAGCATAAATATAATATTTAGAACTTGTGCATTTGTCCTCTCCAAATAAAAACATGAAAAAAGCAAAAAGACTTTTAATGTTCAAATACAATCTCGGCCCATGGTGACAGAACAACTGAATATCACAGCACCTCATGGAAAAGCAATTACAACACAGAGGAGTAGATGGGGCTCCCTGTGGTGACATAATTGAATACATTAAGATTAGGCACATTATGGCACTAATAGCCAGAAACAATTCATTTCACAGGATTAAAGGAATCTAACTCTTCAGCGTTTGCCTTGATAAAAATCTGTTGCTGCTTTTAGCCTCCATCTCCTCTGTGCTTTGTTTGTTTCCGTGCACATACTGCATGCGAGCATATAAGAATGCTTCGGTACATCTGAAGCACGAGATATTTTACTTCATACAGCTGTGCGGGTAATAATATACTTCTGTGCTGGCACGTAGAGATAATCAGATGTTCAGGCTTTGTGACTCACACCTTGTGCGTCAAACAAAGTAGCTCATCTGAGGCAGGAAAGCGTCGGTATAGAAGTGGCTGGTTTCTCTGAGGCTGTTTAGATGTATCTGTCACATCATAACAGCAATCAGCAATCTGGATAAAATTATCTTGCTTAACAGATGGGAGCTCAAAACTGTGTCACCATCCAGACATGGCTGTGCAGCGCTGTGTTAAAATGCGTCGTGCACCGTTCTCTATGCATGCTGCATTCCATATCTAGACAAAAATAGCTTGATTTAATATTCCCTTGAATCAGTGAGGCAGCATATTGAAAATCTTCATCCAATTTTAAATTCAATACCATTTTAAATTCATTCAGTCTTCTAATATCAGTTGCCTTTCAGTTACAAAATCGTGTTTAGTAATTCTGCCAAAATCAATAATTTGTTATAAGCATGTGTTTGGATCTCATTAATTTTGCAGCACATTTGCATACATAAAATATTTGGGGAATTACTGTGTTGTTAATGTGCGCTTATAGCCAGTGTTATTATCATGCTGTTGTTATGCATTCCTTTGTTATCTATCTGTATTGTCACCGTAGATATCTAGTTTAGTGTGATGTTCACTGAATTTGACTTAAAATGGTTACGTAAATCAATTGTTAAACAATGCTGTTATATAAGAACCAAATTGAACGTAGTGCTGTCTCAGTTATCTACCCTATAAAGTGGCATGGAGCTTTACTGCGGGTAAATTATAAACATGCTCAACTGGCAGAAGTTCCACTGCAACAGATGCTGTAGCCTATGAGACAAATCCGCTTTACTGCATTTTGCAATTTGATTGTAGATGAGTCAGTCTGTCTGTCAGGCATGTTCCTCATCTCTGTATCTAATATACTGTTGGGAAATTGGTTTTATAGTCTGCTTGGATGTCCAGTTCACTGCATACTGAGGATTTTGTTCAGAGGACGGAATTTATTTAGCAGACTATGGTAATTTCAGTGTTTTCTCCTCATCTAAATACAACAATTTTTTCCCTCCTATACATTTTCTTTGACTTTACCTTAATTGATTGACCCTTTCATCCTTCAAATGAAAATTTCACTAGGTCTTTCACGTTGATGGGATTATTTACTAATGTACTTTTCCTGTTATGACATGTCATCATTGATATACAGGATGTGAGTCTCTAGTGACCTCCATCATAACCAGTGGTATGACATGATCTTTTATTTTCAAGATAATAAGGACAAATTGCGGCAACTGGAAATGAAAGAAGAGCACACAGGCAAGCATATTCACAAAAAGATCATACCACGCACCTTACTGCACTGTACTGGACATTTGGCAATCAGTGTGGGAAATCAACCCCTAAGACGTACAAGAAATATTATACTACAGCAATGTATTAGAGACACCCTTAGTAGTAATTATAGTTTTACGACCACAAATTCTACACAACTATCACTCCCCCTATTACCTGCTGGCCTACTACTACCCCTGCTACTACTACTACTAACACTGATGCTATTACGACTACTACTGCCATTACTCCCATTACTATGAGTCGACTACAATTGCTGCTGCTACTACTCCTCAAACTACGACTACTGCTACTACTAACACTACAAATGCTACCACTACTACTACTGCCACTACTGCAAATAATACTAGTCCACTACTACTGCAGCAAGTACTATTACCACTACAACACTGCAACTACTACTGCTGCTGCTGCTACTATTACTAAAACCACTACTATTTCTGCTACTATTACTACCAGTCTACTACTATTGCTACTACTTCTACTAGCCTAGTATTACTGCTACTGCTACTACTACTACTTACTACAACCACTACTATTTCTGCTACTATTACTACCAGTCTACTACTATTGCTACTACTACTATTACTGCTGCTGCTGCTACTATTACTACTACCACTACAATTTATGCTACTACTACTACCAGTCTACTACTATTGCTACTACTTCTACGAGCCTAGTATTACTGCTCCTGCTACTACTACTACTACTTCTACCACTGCTCCTGCTGCTACTACTGCAACTAGCCTAGTACTACTGCTACTGCCACTACTACTACCATTGCTACCACTACTACTACTACTGCCACTTTTGCTGCTGTTGCTACTACTACTACTACTACTACTACTACCACTACTACAACTACTACTAGTCTACTACTACTGCTACCTGGTACTACTACTTCCACTATTACTATTACTGCTACCAAATCCACTACTACTACTGCTACTATTACTTCTAGCTTACTACTATTGCTACGACTAGCTAACCCTTACTGCTGCTCCTACCACCACTACCACTAGTATTGCTGCTGCCTCAGCTACCACCACTACAACTACTACTAACGCCAGTACTACTTCCACAGCTACTACCACGATTAGTACTAATAATGACATAGGCCGTGTACTGTATTAGTTGTATGCACACTGTATTTTCAGCTCTGTGCCACAGCGCCCTCTATCTTCCCCCGGTGCTCCCAGCAGGCTGTCAGCGTCATTCTCCTCTGCAGGCTCCTCCTCCGCCATTTTTGACTGTAAACATCCTGCCGATTTTAAAAGGACAGCGGTGAGCGGGAGGAAGGCGACTGGCGCCATCTTGGCTGTTTTAATGAGTACAACAGGGGAGAATTCGCTGGGAGAAATAACCTAATCATTGGGATTTCACTCTAAAAGGGGTACTGTCGGTAAGTGTGTCTGCAAAGGAAATATTTGCGCGCAGCTGTGTGTATTTTACGAGACGAAATACGCATGCATGTTTGAGTTTATTCGCAGCGGCCTTCTCTGTACAAGCAGCCGTTAGCCACCAGCTAACGACAGTGTTGTGTTGGTAGAGGGAAAAAAGTATCGGCAGGCTTTATTGGGCGCCTTGTTCGCGTGTGCTTTAGTTTCTTTTTCGAGTGCGAATTCTGATTTGTCTGCCGTTTTAGAAAAGCTGTAATTTTGCTCTAAGAAAGTTAATTCGGAATAACCGTTACCGCCTCGCACGCACAGCTTCATTGCTCCTTTTGTAGTTAGCTGGCGGCTAATTTAGTTCATCCCACTTGATGGCGCCGACTATTTACTGGCGTTGACCACCCTTTGGCGCTTTTAGTGTGCTACGCTGTACTAAGTGCGCATACATCCACGCTCCTTTCACTTTTAGCTAACTTATGTACATTTTCAAGCTAAGAATGAAATATTTTGTAAATGGCAAAAGTATAGGAAAACTGTCGCTTTCCTCGGGCAGACATGTGCACTTCCAATGTTTGCCTCCCAGTCGGGAAAATAGGCGGAACTTGAATGAAGTCAGCACTTGTTTTGATAACGTTAAAATCTAATTTTCCACAAACCAAGCCTGCGTTTATATTTACATAAAGGCGAGTAATATTCAGAGTTATATAATGTATGTTTTGTAGATTACTAAAGAAGTGCTTTCTATCAATTTCATTGATTTCCAGGGTTAGTGTTAGCGATACAGCTAGGTTAACGCCAGCTAATAGGCTTCCGACACAGGATTAACATTTGCTGGTAAAGTTCGTGTCCAAAAGTTTCTTCAACAGCCAAAAGATCGTACGTTGTCGAATAATGCTAATTGTTACTCAACCCCAAGAATAGCACATATAAAAAACGAATTTATTTAATTGGAAATTTGCTTCCAGTTTCAAATCTCTGACGAGCTGTTGCCCAACTTAGAGGAAAAACAGATCCCTTACTGGCTCGTATGGCCTTATTGGTGTGTGATTGGTCGTTTTTAATCGAACGAGAATATTACTTTTTCTCGAAATTAGTCATGTGTAATATCCTAATCAGTGTTGGACCACCAAATTAGCATATAAAATTTTTTTTTTGTACAGTATTCAGTCGATTGGCTGTGTTTCAGAATTACCAGCGAATACATGTTACTGTTAATTATAACAAAGCGTGTATTATGATAAGACACACTTTAAGCAACAAGTTTGCGACACAGCTCAATATCTTCTAGGGTCAGAGACATAGAGAATGGTATTGCTGAATTTCACTGAGAAGTGCGTTGTTTGACATAATGTCTCAGGGATATTGTTGTGCTCCTAGTTTGTGTCTTGCTTGTTACTATTTTTTTCTATTTGTTTTGACCTTTTCCGAATGTTTTGTCCTTATACATGAACTAATCGATTGTGTTTACCAGGTAAGCCATACCACAGTGTGAGCGTGTGAAACAGGGGAGCCAGGGCAATGTTCTACGCCCACTTTGTCCTCAGCAAACGTGGGCCGCTGGCCAAGATCTGGCTAGCGGCCCATTGGGACAAGAAGCTGACCAAGGCCCATGTGTTTGAATGCAACCTGGAGAGCAGTGTGGAGAGCATCATTTCACCCAAGGTAACAAAACAGAAGTACAGTCTTTGGATTGTAGTGGTCCTCCTCCATGCTTTGTGTTAACTTTGGATGCTCGGGGCTTGCTTACACCCTTAACTGCTGAAGGAGTGAATGGAAACACATTTGGATTCAGATTTTTTTGCTTGCAGCCGTCTGCTTGCTTAAAAATCGTTTATTTTTACCCTGTTCTCTGACCTTTGTAAAGTACTTTATTGTCCTGCAATAGCAGTGTGCAGTGATAACAACGTTGAGTTTTGTTTTTGTAAAAATGTATATTGGTAACATAAATGTTTTTCACATGTGGTATTTCTTCATTTTTTTCCTTTTAGGTGAAGATGGCATTGCGTACGTCAGGCCACTTGCTCCTTGGGGTGGTAAGAATCTACCACAGGAAGGCTAAGTACCTGCTTGCTGACTGTAATGAAGCCTTCATCAAGATCAAAATGGCTTTTAGGCCAGGTAAGGAGAAATGACAAGACAAGCTAGCTCTGTATTTTTTTCTTTTTAAGGAATTTTTCTCATTCAATAAAACATTTAACTGAATGTGGACCATTTTAATTTTATTATTATTATTTCTTTTAATAAAACAAACAAAAACAATTTGCTGTAGTGGTGTTATTTTGGTATGGTTGTTCTTTTGAGACATTGGGCCATAGAGTACAGTTGTGTTTTAAAATAACATTATTGCTCACATCTGTCTCCAGGCGTGGTGGATCTTCCTGAGGAAAACAGAGAGGCAGCATACAATGCCATCACCCTACCTGAGGAGTTCCATGACTTTGACCAGCCACTTCCAGATCTGGAGTAAGTAAACTACATATATTGCTCCTACTTTATCGTTTCCTTTCTGTTAAACCGTGTAACCAGTTGAAAGATCAGCTACTAAACTGCATTTATTGCTCCTACTTTATTATTTGCTTTCTGTTCAACCCTCTAGCCAGTTAAAGGATCGACTGTATGGAGAAAAAGCTCATGCTGCTGTCACTAGAAGTGAAGTGGCTCCATTTGTGTCACTCTAGCACCAACCCCTTATATCTACAGTGTGCAGTTGCATCACTTTTTTGTTGAAATCTAGTGCACTTGAGGTCCTGTTACTGTTACTGTTACTGTTTCAGTGTACACTGGAAACTTTTTGGGAGCAGAGTATCTGTTATTTTGTCAGCCAAGTTTTGAATATAATTCAAAAGTGGTTTTGCTGATATTTTACATGAGCATGTTTCAGACCATACTGAATGCACTGTGTGAAGGGCACAGGTCCTAACAAAGGGATTGGTATAAATTAATACTATGCAAAATATTGGTAAATAGAGGTATTTATGTACAATCACAAGTGAATTTCATGTTTCAAAGCTGCAAACTGACATGGATGCAAGATATGAATGTTGCAGTCAACTATTGGACTCATCCCTGATGTCTTTTTGTGTATTTTCAAATAGTGATATCGACGTGGCCCAGCAATTCACCCTGAACCAGAGCAGAGTTGAAGAGATCACCATGAGGGAGGATGTTGGCAACCTCAGTCTCCTGCAAGACAATGACTTTGGTAAGGCACACCACCCACCACATATGGATGAGATAATAAAGTCTTTGTAATGGTAAATTTAAACATGAGTGCATCATATTGTGTATTGTATATGCTTTAGGCATCACATTTTTTCAAAGTAGTTGCATGTTTATGTAAAAGGAAAAAAATAATGGTCCTATTCATATTTTATAATAATAATAACCTGCTGTACTCTTCAGCTGACTTTGGTATGGATGACCGAGAGATGATGCGTGATGCCAGCACATTTGAGGAGGATATCATACGCGGTGCCACAGCCTCTAACCTTTTGCTTGAGGCGGAGCCAGGTCCTGCTAATCTCCCTGACAAATCCAACCACATGGAGTATGATGACTTTGGGGATGGCTCCATGGGCAACAGCGATGGTGGAATGCTGGGTGAGCACTTTTAATACACGCATGTTTATAAGATCCCTGTAAGCTATGTTTAATTACTATTAAAATTGTTCTGGTATGTTTATGACAATGTAAAAAAGACTTATTTTTAATTTCTCAGTTGACAAGCTGCTTAGCTCTGAGGATGGAGGTGGTATCTTCGATGATCCTCCAGCTATCACAGAAAGTGTCATGATGCCCCCAGATCATGGAGATGATGAGGATGACTTTGATAACCTCCAGTCACGTAAGTAAAGCAAGAACATTGCAGATAAAACCTTATTACCGTAGGTGAAATTCAAAATGTATCTGTAGTTGCCTCTTTAAGGGGAAATACAATTTTGTGTCTGTCTAGCGGGCCCAGACAGCCCAGATTCTGGCCCAGCAGAGCCACTGCCAGCATTGGTTGACCAGACAGAACAGACCACTCTGGTTCACAATGAGGAGGAGGCCTTTGCCCTGGAGCCCATTGATATCACTGGTAAGACTCTCTTTTCACTCTCAAATACTGCTATTATTTTAGATTCAAGAGACAAGTAGGAACTTAAAGTGAATGGTGTCTACTTGCTTTTCTTTGTGTAAACAAAATCTATGTATTGTATCCCTTGAGACCATGGACATTTGTCAGACCACAGACATTCGTTTTCTTTCAAGGCAGCTGGTTGTGGTTGTACTGAGCAGTTGCATGCAATTTTACAAACTAATTTGACTGCAGAGCGGCACTGCATTTGATATATAATTGGCTTAGAGAACCCTTAGAATCATACTGTATGCATAGAATGCATAACCTTAGCAGTACATCAGCATTGCAGCAGCTGTAGCTCTAGTGTTCTGCCTACACAAGATTGAGCTGAAAATCCCCTTTGTTTTGAAAGCACTTGAAGTCCAAGACAGATCACTTTATTAATCCACATAAAATGCAGGAAGTTGACTTTAAGCATGAAAATGTGATCAAGTTCGTGTTTACATACTATGTATAGCGCAACTACAGTTCATCCCCTTATGTAGGTAGTCTGGGTCATGATCATAATAGCACATCTGTTCAGACGTTTGTGATGTTTGATTGACAAGATATCGCCTTCTGGGTAGACACAGCTTTAACATTGTGGGGTGACCGTAGCACCATGAGCTGAAATGGTGCTTTTTCATGTTGAAGAAATTATACTTCAGCAGCCATCGTGTAATTTTTTTTTCCTCTTTTGTTTCCAGTGAAAGAGACAAAGGCAAAACGTAAAAGGAAGCTGATTGTTGACAGTGTGAAAGAGTTGGACAGTAAGACCATCAGGGCCCAGCTTTCTGACTACTCAGATATTGTTACCACCCTGGACCTCGCCCCTCCCACTAAGAAGCTTATGATGTGGAAGGAGACTGGAGGAGTGGAGAAGCTCTTCTCTCTGCCAGCTCAACCTCTCTGGAATGCCAGGCTGCTCAAGGTAGAAATGCTATAAATATTTATGCATATATATATATGTTTTTGGTAAATACATACATACATTCACAGCTATTTGAACATGTACTGAAAATGTCAGTTGTCTACCTAAAATCCTTGCTAAGCAATAGTACCATTTGGAGAGCAGTAATGAGCAAGCCTCAACGGAGATCTGATTCTGTGTGTCAGACACTGTGTAATGGAAGGGGAGAGAGTCAATTTCTAACATTGCATTTTTCATTGGCATTCTTATCAGGCTGTGGGATTTAAAATGAGAACACTGAAGGAACAGGAGGTGGAGGAAGTGATTGGTTTTGTCTCTTTTCTTGGTCCTTTCACACCCACGTTAGCCCTCCTGAATACTCAATGGAAAACGTGTTGATGCATAATTTAGCAGAGTTTGCTTTTGTCTTGCATAAGTTCCTTCCTCCACTTTAATTTCATTACATTGTTTTGTTTTGTTTTTTGTTTTTTAAAATACAACTTACCTCCATGTTTAACTGTTAAATATCTGATTTTAGATGTTCACACGCTGCCTGACGCCTCTGGTGCCAGACGAGCTGAGGAAGAGGAGAAAGGGCGGTGAGGCAGACAGTCTGGATGAATTCCTCAAAGAGCTGGAGAACCCAGAGGTGCCTAGAGAGGAGGTCACAAGTCAGCACAGAGATGTTATCGGTAAGTCATGCTGGAACCAATGAGAGGAGGTGATATGGCAGTGCAGACCTGTCATTAATTTTGTGAGAAAGGATCTTCCCTGTCTGTCTCTTCTCTGAATAACATTTATTTTTACCTTCCATTAACAAGCTGTTGTATCTGTCTCTCAGACCAGACTATCATGGAGGAGCCCAGTATGCTGGCAGCCTCTGCAATGGAGGGTAGCAGGACGACTTTGGATGAAACTGTCATGCCTCCTCCCTCCACCCCCCGTGGAGTCAAACGCAAGACCATTGACAAAGAGAGCACCCTTCCTGTGAGTGTTTGCCATTTAAACTACAGCTTTTCTCACATACTGTATTGAGGCTGCCTGAGCCCCCCTTGAATTTAATGTAACAATAGAAAAGTGTAGAAAGTTCACCAGGACTGAAATGTAACTTGCAGTTGAAAAGTCTCTGATGGTAATTGATTTTGGTCACAATAAACAATATCTATCAAATGCAAAGATTTCCTGATATTCAGGTCACATTGATCCTATCTGTTGTCCAATGGACGTTACAACTGATGAGAATTTACTATTTTGAATTTTCTGAAGCAGTAACCCAGGAAAACACACAACAATCAAATGTAAAAAAAAAAACAAAATATAATTGAGTTGACTACACTGAGTCCTGATTTGCGTGTGTCCTTTCTCTTTCAGATGGCTCCCTTGGAGCAGCAGCAGCCACAGGTGGCCGACCGCTCGGTCTTGTCTCAGGTGGATCTGCCCCCAGAGGAGAGCAGTGTCAACCTCACCCAGCTTGTCCCTGAGCTTGACCTCCTTGGTGAGAAGTCGAAAGACAAGAAGGATGACAGTGATGAAGAGGAGGTGAGAGGAAATAATGTTTTTAGTGGAACTGTTGAAAAGTTGTAGTAAGTAGTGACATAATATATTTTCCGAATATTGTGAGATTGTTCAACAGCTGCCAGAAATGCTTTAATCAAATTGACTACCAAAGAAGTACAACAAAACAAAACCACATTAAAAGAAAAAAAAAAAGATATAAGGCTAAATTTACAGTAAGCTATTTAGCAGTCTATAGGAAATACCTTACTGTAGCTTTTTTTCGATTGTATGTGTATCTATGAAAGTCTGTGAGTAAATGCTGATCACTGTGTGTGTGGTCCTCAGGAAGAGGAAGGGCAGGCTGGAGACCAGGATCAGGAGGAGAAGAGATGGAACAAGAGAACCCAGCAGATGCTGCACGGTCTCCAGGTAAAAGAGCTTTTACTGTGTTCAGATGTTTGTGAACACATAAATTTGAGTAAAAGGAACCTGTCATAGTAATTTTACTTACATCTGCAGATTTCATTTTAGTTTCAGTAGATTCCAACATGGCCTTACTTTTATCTACCTTGTGCAACACAGTTGTTCAGTTTCTCTGTATGGATTTATTTGAAATGGAACATCTAAACATCTTGGGGAACCAAGCTTGCTGGCCTATGTATTTAAGCTGAGATTTTGTGCTTCTGTCTCCACAGCGCGTCATGGCTAAGACTGGTGCAGATTCAGTTAGTCTGCTTGACTTGTGCCGGAACAACAACAGGAAGCAGGCAGCCGCCAAGTTTTACAGTTTCCTGGTCCTCAAGAAGCAGCAAGCCATCGAGGTGACCCAGACTGAGCCCTACAGCGACATCATCGCCACTGCTGGACCAAGATTCCACCTTATTTAGACATTGGAAGAACAGACAAACACTCTGCTTGCAACAGGCATACTTTTTTAATTACTCAACTTTTTGCCTTTTTATTTTGTGTTTTCCTGTCAGCCCCTTTTTTTTTTCCTGGGGAAGGGGAGGGAGTAGTGGGGAATGGGTTGGAAACATTTTAAAAAAGGATTTTACTGTACAACAGATGGAATCATGCAGTATTCTTGGTTCAAATGGAGTGAGGAAGAATGTTTAACAAGTATATTTATAAAGCAACCTTTTTCAGTCACCAATTTGTAAACTTTGCTTCATTTTGTTTTGTAAGTTAAATTTCTATTGTCTGCTCATTCCATAAGTTTTGTACCATTGCCCCTCTATCAACTGAAATATTGCAGATTTTAGATCAAGGCCCCGTATGCTCACATGGACTCCTGTATTGACTGTGTACATGTTCTGGAAAGGTACTGTTTTATTGCTCAGAAGTGTAACCTCTCCCATCTTCTCCTTGTTGCACTTGTTCTCGGATAAACTAAAAGGTTAACCGTCAAAAAAATTGGTAAATCTTACCTGGCATTAACTATCATGTTGCAGATGTATAATTCAGGCAGTTTATCGATTAAGTTTTATGTAAATTTCTTTTTTGTACCTTTTTACGTTTATGCTTATTCACCTTTTTGCATTATGTAACTAGGTAATGTACTTGTTACAGTTAAGTTCACTATCCCACCTTTTTAGTCTTTGGGTAACTTCTAGTTGTGATACATCTGTAAAGATTTGAAATAAAGTGTTTTAAGTACATGGATATGTAACTGGATACTTATTCATTGAAAATGCCATTTTAAATAATGGTCTTTATGAAGATAATGTTAGTGTCAAATGTTTTAAAACTTTATCACGGTCTAGTAAGTGCATTATTTCTAAGTAACAAATAGAATATTTTATCATATGATCAATCAAAAAACAATATTTATAGAAGACAATATTCAAAATACAGACTCCAGAATAGAAAGTCAGTGCAACTGAAGTGAATACACCTGTGATCACTGATGCACAATTTAGAGAACCTGTGATCAGTGAAACTAAACAGAGTCAGTGATTTTAGACTTGTATGCTGTGTTACAGGACAATGATGGTGACCAACTAAAACTCAGCCACAGTAGCAACATTAATCAAGAGGTTTAGAACCAGCAGAAGTACCACTAATCAGAGCTGCTTCACTACCCTCATAAAATGACACAGTGAAAAGTATACTGCTGGCATAATCTAGCTCTGAAAACAAACGTGCTTCAGACTTGGCACAGGGGTTATCAATGGGAATCTGAGTTTCTGTGATAGCTCAGAAGATACTGAGGACATTGCGTGACATCAGCCTGTATGGATGTTGTCCAAGAAAAACACCACTGGCTGCTCTTTGACAAAAACTGCAAGATAAAACTTTGTTAACGGACATAAAAAGAAACCTGATAAGTATTGGGAGCACATTCTTTGGTTCTTTGTTTGGCTCAGATGGACTCCAGGATGTTTGGCATGAACGTGGTCACTACCAGAATGAATGCATAATCCAGACAGTGAAGTATGAAGGTGGGAGTGTGATGATATGAGGCTGCATGAGTGCAACAGTTGAGTGGATGGTATTTATAAATGGCACCATGAATGCATGTGGAAATACAAAATAGTGGCTGACAAGATAGCCCTGTGATAGACTGGTGACCTGTCCAGGGTGTCCCCTGCCTTCGACCTAAATCAGCTGGGATAGACTCCAGCCCCCCCGCGACCCCAGTGAGGGTTAAGCAGTGTATAGATGATGGATTGATGGATGGATGAATGGATGGCTGACAAGATGACTGCTAGTTTCCAGGAGTTTGAAAGATGTAGAATATTGCAGCATGACAACAGTCCAAGACACACTGCCAAAAGTCAAAAGCAGTTTCTAAAGAAGAAAATAAATGAAAACTATGACCTGGACAACTATGTTACTTGACCTGAATGCCATAGAACACTTCTGGGGTATTTGAAAGAGAAAGCTAAAGCAACTCAACTCCTCCAGCAAAAACGTGGCTGGGAAAAAAGGTTTACACCTTTTGTCGAGGAGGACTGAGTCTGTCATTAAAAATAAAGGCAGGCACAAAAAAGATCTGAATCTCAGTAATGAAAGATGTACTGAGTTTTGCTCCTACAGTGGTTTTTAATATAGTGGATCCTAACTGTTAGCTTTTAATTTTACATCAGAGAAAATACGCTACTATTCAACTTAGAAGTAATGTGATTATTGTTGTGTGTTATAATTCAGATGTATTTATTTTTTTGACAATCAAGTAATGTCGTGCAAAAATGTACCGGGACTCATTTTTGTCGTATATCGCATTTCTAAAATACAAAGATTTTGAAATGGGGTCTGAAATACAAGATATATTCTTGATTACCCGTATTAATATCCCAATGTTCTACTTTATTCAAAAAAACAAACAAACAAAAAAAACAACAACAACATTAAAAAGCGAAAAAACAACCTCTGTACCAAAACAGAATCGGACCGTAGTATTTGTTTCTGTACGGACAAGAAAACGGACGCACCTTTAGCGGAAACGTCCGTCACCGAACTCTTCCCTCTCTTTTTCCGCGTGTAGAGGCGCAGATATGGCTTCACGTAAAGAGACTGGCGCTGCCTCCAGCACCCCGATGGCTTCAACCGGCGGCACTTTGGACTCCCCGGTCAAGCAGATCCAGATTGAGGGCCTGGTAAGTGTCACTGCGGGGCCGTGTGGCTGTGTGTTGGATTTTGGTGACGGAGGAGAAGAGAAGCCGGCGTTCACCAGCTGTGGATGCTAAAGCGTTAGCATCATCATGGCGGAGAGATGGCGTGAAGCCGCTTCAGGTTCTATTTAACAGACTAACAGATGTCTGCTGCGTTTCTTGTGTAATTTACTATCGTACATTAGTGGAAAACAGCGATTTGATTCCTATTTACAGCCTCACAACTGGCTTAGCAGGCTAACAATAGGCTAACCGTACTGGCCCTTTAATGGAGCCAGTGTTTAACTTTTCAGTCACCTCCAGGGACGTATGCTGAAAACTAGGACCTCCTCTGTAGAGGGGGCACCACAGAAGGATGTTGATGCTGCCTCCTGTTCTTTCATGTATTTATTTATATGTATTTACAAATACAGGACTGTTTATCAGAGGTATTTCTTATGTAAGTATTACAATAGCAAACTAATACTCAGGTGACAGTTATGTCTTTTATATCCTGAAGCTTTTATTCTTCGGGCAATTTAGGTTGTACATGATATTTTACTTCCAGTTGTTCATGTTTTAGTTGATGTCATATATTTAGAACTCTTAATTGCACTAATCCATGTTTTCATTATTACAGTAACTCTGTTTTGTTTTTTTGTTTAAAAAAAAATAATTTTATAGCTATTCAAGTTTAGTGTTTATTCGGCTATTTTGCTAAGGAGGTCTCTGTACCTCACTGTATTTAAAATAAGGTTGAACGACTATGACAGGCTTCACAGAAGGTGTGTGTGCGCCTCTCAAACAAAATGTATTGCATCTATATTGTTTGGGATTTTCACCACATTCTTGATTTCAAACAATACGATTGAAGCATTGATATGAAAACAACGTTTTGTTTCTCAGTTTTAAAATGCAGATTAGTAGAAACAAAAAAACTGGAGTGCACTGTTTTCTGCCTACCAACACAAAGTGGCTCATCTAGGATTGTTCTTGTTCTCTAGTCTATTTTCATGCCTTTTGAAATGTTTTCATACCTGTTGAATTGCATTGGAAGGTACTTAACTCTTATACTGACTGTGGAAGTTTTCAAACTCAATACAATCAGGGAGTTGGGCACTCTAAAGGATCACTTGGAACTGTTGTTTGTGAGTGTATGTTAACATGCACTGCTGGGCTGCTGTTTTTGGTTGTAGGCTTCTTGTACCTGTACTGAAATTATTTGTTGCTTTGAGTTATTACACATTTTTACTTCTGTAGTTGTTGTTGCTTCGTTGACTTGTTACTAATCTCTGCTACGTTATCATTAACAAGTAAATTGTGAGACACATGTTGAAACTGAACAACCCATATTCACTTTTATGTTCTGTAGTACCACAGTGCAAACAGCAGAGGACAAACTTGCTTCACTGCCATGCACTTACATCCTCCCTCCTCCTGCCCCGAACTGCGCTGGACACAAAGCAGCTTATTTTCCTGGTGTGCCTGAACACACTGGTAGGACTTTAACTTGCCAGCTGCTACTTTCCTTTTATCTTGCTCATTAAAGCTACCCTAGAGTCTTGGGCTCTAATTTCAAATCTAAATATTTCACCTCAGTGTGTATTATTTAGACCTCTAATGAGATTTTCTTAATTCCTTTTCACAGCCTTATCGACCAAATATTTTAATCACAGCACTTAAATTAAAAACAGTCAAGAACCGTTTAATGCGTGACCTCATTTGGATTCAGACTGTTGTAGGAAGGGTGTCTATTTCAGCCAGAGTTATGAAATGCGTTTCACCTGAATGCATTGATATGCAGCGGTTGCTGCCGTGTTGCGTCATGACCCGTCTGTCAGAGGTTTAGCTGGAGGGTTGCCCATAGACGGCATCACTGCTGCTGTGTAGTAGAATTGGATTGTTCCTTGCTTTAGAAGAGGCTTCATTCGTTGATGTTGCCACGGGAGTGGAGTGCAGCACAGCAATGGCTTCCATTAAACACCTACTGAGATCATACAATTGCCTCTGTGTTTGAAAAAGACTTTATTCTGATGCATGATGCACGTCAGACAATAGTCTTACTCATGTACCAAGAATTAAGGAGAAGGCAGAGCATTGTGTGCAGGACATTTGAGTTTTGGGACTTGAATGCTGTGAAGAATAAAATCTTTTTTTTTTTTTTTTTTTTGCTGCTTGACACACACAAAAAAAGAACCCTCACATGATTCTCATTTTCCATGACCAAAAGGAGTCTTTCTTGTGGATCATAATTTACTTCAATTAAATTGCTCTTGGATACACTTTTTTTGTTTGTTTTTGTTTTGTTTTTTAACTTTACTTAAAAGACATATAGTTTGTTGGCATATGGGCTCTGCATGTGCACAGCCAAACAGGCAGGAAGAGAAACACTGAAAAGGTATATTTGGTTACAAAAAGAAGCCACACTTGTATGTTAATGGATGGGATGTATTGGATACAAAAAGGATGATGTTGACCAAAAGCCAGTACTCCGTCGGCAGTGTCTTGCAATTGCCGAAGCAACACAGCTAATTTGTTTGGCCATTAAAATCAGCACCACAAAGCTCTGTGTGATGAGAGCAAAGCCAGATCTGAATGTCATCCAAAGCAACAAAACTATTTGGGAAGCCTTTGCCAGCGTTACACCATATGAGAACAGTTCCAAACAGCTTTTTGCAGCTTTTTTTTTTTTAATTAAATTTTTTTGTTGGTACAGACTCAGTCTCTTACAAAACCACCCTAATCATTCTAAACTGATAATTTATTTCCAAATAGTTACTGAAGTTATGTGATCAAAATTCCTCTTTTTTTCAAATCACACCATCAAAACATAAAAACATTTCATTTAACAGTGGCAGTCAGTAGTTTATTCACTAAGTATAGGAATGAAACAACACTGTCAGCCAGAACAATCCCTTCTCCCCCTGAGGGTTTTACATATGCTTCAGGTGCTTTATCTTGAGCTGCCATGGACACAGCAGATAGCTTACTAATCCTGCGTGAATGTACAAACATATGTTCCCATATGTACTTCTCCATAGTCCAGAATCTACACGTTATATTTACCTGCTGCATACAATAATTTGGAATCCGTCCTGGGCTGGCTTATTTGGTGACACCTGGGGTTCCTTTGATGAATCAGGTGTGATTTAGTACTTCGTCAGACTGAACGACTACAGTGTAAAAAAAATCATATATATGGCAAAAGTGCAGCTGGTGTATTTGTACACAGTCAAACAAAGCTGTATTGTTGAAATGGCAAAATAATAATTTTTTAAAAAGTCAGTCAAAAATAACTAGATTTCATGCCGTTTGTGGTTTCATACAGTTAAGTTGGTTACCTTGCTGAGGATGAGGAGGTGTGCAGCCTGGTGGCTACAGTGTGCTTCTTCTTGTGCACTTATTTTTATTGAAAATATTGGAAACATTAAGAAAAATAGTCTGGCAACAAACTAAATAAAAAAGATCATTTACTCTTGATGTGAAGCAACAGACGGTGTTGAGTTTGTATGAGCAAAAACTGAAAACAGTCAGCAACAGAAGTGAAGAAATGGAGAGAAAACAGTGTCGCTCATATCAAATAAGATCAATTCCAACCTATAATTTCCTGTGATGCTCTCGTAGATGTGAAGGCAATTTGAATCCAGTGTGGCTGTGGCAGACTATACCCGTAGTAATAAAAATGACTCCATAGAGAAGTAATTATTGGATTTAAATGCATTAACTGGCTGCTGCTGAAAAATTGCTGACCATAAATGGCACCAAAATTTTGGTTTGGATTTTAGAAAACCCTAATTATAACTCCATCCTTACAGAAATGATGCATGTGGTGAAATTTGTATCAGGTATCTCTGACTTAATTTGTAACTGCATGCTTGTGTGGGCTGATCCAGACAAGGTGTCATCTTATTTGATGTAAGAGGCATCGCTGCAAATTTAGTTGAGTAGCAGCTAATAAACAGCAGAGAAGGCAGACTTTAATTTGTGTAAGCAGGTGTTACGGTTACAGCTCAATTTCCCTCTAGATTATTTATTTCCCTACATTGCAATAACACGTCCCATTGGTTGGTACCAGGGTCATTGGTTGTCATATATTAGTCTTGGACTACTTCATATTACAAATCGGACTTGGCCGAACACAATCAAACATGTTTGAGAAAGATCTCACCAAGGCAGCAGGCGAAAGCTGGCAGATGAAGTGGGAGTCTGCGGTGGTCTTCATCCATGGCTTAACCCAACAGATGACTCATACCACACAAAAGGGTTTTTTTTTTTTCTCCTCTGTCAAGTATACTACAGCCAACGCAGAGTGTATAGTTTGTCTATACTTCAGCGGCGCAAAAAGAAAACTCATTATGGGATCGTCTCTCTTGCTGTACTTGCTCATAACTTGAGCCCCATTGTGGTGGGAATATAAGCCCTTTTGTGTGAGTGAGAGAGAAGATTTATGATAAGAATTAAAGGCAGCCAACGGGGGATTTGGTCCGCAATTGATTTTGCACAATTCAATTTTAAGCTTGTTGATTTATAATACGCTGTCCACATATCAATCCTGGGCCTCTCCACATGCGGTGAGCTCACTGGGCTAGCAGCTGGTGAGCTAGATCAATAAAACTGTGTGTGAGTGAGAGTATCAGGAAAAGACGGTACTGGAGGGAGTTAGCCTCTCTGTGTGTGTGTGTGTGTGTGTGTGTGTGTGTGTGCAGGTTTTCACAAACTTGGAGCTTTCCCGGCTTTGCTTACAATACCGGATGGCATTTACTTAGCACCAGGAAGCCTGTACTACAAATCCACTAAAACCTCCATCCTTTCTTCCTTCCCTTTGTTGTAGTCCGGATGTCTCTTCAATCCCCCTCTTTAAAGCATTTCTGTGGAGTCAGGAGTTTTCTTAAAACACTCCCTGAATTTAACTCTATTTGTTTGACCTTACTGGAGTTGTTTTTGGCCGATTGTCCATCTCTCACCTTCTCCTTTCCCAGACGGACGCTATTTAAGTGTGTGATGAACAGATTGCCAAGAGTTAGATAGCTGAAAGCATTGTGTATCTGTGCTATCTGCTCTCACTGATGGAAGGAGACTAGAAAAGCTATTTGCTGGCAGAAAAAGGAGCCAAAGCTCAAAGGGGGGCATGGGGAGGGGGGGGCTTTGTAAAGCAGCCAGCGCAGCCGATCCTGAGGACTTGCACTGTAGCCTTCCTCTCCCCTGCTGGATCCCTCCTTGGCCTCCCTTACTGCCATTCTACACCTGTCTGCTCTGCTCGCCATCTCTTAGTCTCTTCCTGCTTTCCCTTTGTCATCATTTTTTTTCTATGTCACATTTTTATTGTTGCATTTCCTCCTCTCCTCTCTCATTTTTTTCGTCCTGCTTTGCCACCTTCCCCCCATCGAGGTCTCACGCATACATTTTTTCGTTCTTTCTCTCTCTCTTTCCACCCATCTCTCTCTCTCTCTCTCTCCCCCTCCCTCCCCCCCTCTCCCCACCGACCTATTGCTCAGACCTTCCTCCCCTCTCAGTCAGAAAAGTCGAGGCAGGCAGGCAGGGAATGAGATTTGTTTTTCCCCCGTGCTCCACCCCATATCGTCTCTCTTCTCCCGCCTCTAGCTCTTTTACTTGTTGCATGACAGGTCCGGCACTCTGTTGAAATAAATCATCTCCCAGGACAGCGTGGATGCGTGTATGTGTGTGGGAGCAGCTGAGACCAGTAAAGGTTCCCTTATGGTAGCGCTGGGTGTTTTCTTGTGAGCGTGGCTCCGTGGCTGCCACCCTGCTCCTGTGTCTATGTGTATGTGTGTATTATTAATGCCTGTGGCTGTGACCTGCCCACACTGTTATCAGCGTGATTTATGCTCTCCCACTCCACACTATGCTTTTCAGCTTTTTGTCTTGTTCCTGTTCATTTAGACGCTTTGCCTTATTCGTTGCTCTTTGCCATTGCCTTGCTTTTTTTTTTTTTTTGGCTGGTCATTGTGTCTTTTGATGGTTGGTATGTGTGTGTGTGTGTGTGTGTGTGTAGAAGTGCGTGGTAGCCCTTCCTCACCGTCCTTGCTGTGAGTGACACAGTATTAGAGCTTAAACCAGCTCCTGAATCATGTGGAGGCTTGTCCTATTGGCCCATTTTTATCTGGCATTAAAAATTAAATGCACACGGTGATGCATGGACACTCTGTCCAGATGAAGCACGATGATGTGGGATATCAGAGTACAAGTCCAAATATACCCTCCCACCGCACAAGGGTAGCATTTTTCTTTAAAATTTTATGTGTGCCGCCTCTTCTCTCTCTCTCTCTCCAGTGTAAATTGCTAAGCTGTGCTGAATACTAACTGGCCTTTTGTATGCACTCAAGATCAGTGATGCACCAGCGTTGGAGCCTGCAGGTGGTGCTTACCACTGCGGGCTCCAGCACTCAACCACAGTCCGTGATTGCCTGAGTAACTTGTCCCAGAATTTCCTCTTAACATAACAAGGGGGATTTGGCAATTTTGCGTTTTTATATAAGAGCTTAGTGGCCAGTGAAGAGTGCGGAACGGTGGCTAAGGATTTATTACGCAACTTGATGTGGATGTAAGGGGTGTTGTAGTAGAGGTGGTAGATGTTCTGGGCAACACGTGGTGTGTGCTCCCAGCTGCACTGAAACCTGAATTCTTAGTTTTTGGGAAATGTAAAAAAAAAACAACAACAAAAAAAAACTTTTTCTGTCATATGTGAAGAAATGGTGTTAAAGCTTCAGGCCTCGGTGGGTGGTTCCCTTGAAAGTGGATGACTGACATTTGAAGGCCAATGTTGCTAGGTAACGTACCATCAACTTCTGCAGCGTGCTACCGACAAGAGCGCTGTAGCCGAGGAGTTTTGAAGCGAAATGTTTTTACCCTTTTCTCAACAAGCCCACATAAGCAGCATTCCCCATTTAGGAGGACTGGATGTGCTCTTAAATTTTTGCTTCACTCAAAAGGGGAAGCCCAGCCCACTGGGAAGCATGTTTTTGTGAGACCAATAAATGAGACAGGCCAGTGCACATATGTCTCCACTGATTTTACCAAACTAGATTGGAGGTAACTAAGAGCAGAAACATGACAGCCTTTGCAAATTTTTAAGCATTGACAAGCTGATTTTCAACTTGTAATAGTTTCCTGAGTGGAGATAATGAAGCAGCTAAGGGCAAGTTTGTAGCTGTAAAGGCTGCACACAGACAAATGGCAAGCACTTGCTTTTACGAAAAGCTGAACTGTTTCCAATGCGGTGCAGCAGTATTTATGTAAGATCTGCACATCCAGTTCATTCTTGTGATCCATCACACCAAAATACATTCACTACATCATTATTCTGTGAGCTGCAGGGAAGACAGGCCTGCCCGAATGTATGTGTCACCAGATAGGGAGGCCAAATTCATTATGTTGTATTTCACATTTCAAATGGCCGGAGTGCATCTTCAGTATTACAAGTCAGTGTGTGTTGGGTGCTTCTCTAACAAAATTGAAGGCTCCCATTGCACATATTAAAAGTAAAAGTGAAACTGCAAGAAACCCCTGTCTAACTATTCATATTTATATTTTAATTCTGCAACATGTTGTGGAAATACACATTAGACACAGTGTCTAATATTGTTTTTGGTTGCCCCTGTGTCACCAAGACAACTCTGACCCGTCAAGGCATGAACCCCACAAGACCTCTGGAAGTGCCCTGTGGTAGGAGATACAAAGACATACGCAGGAGATCCTTTAGGTCCTGGATGTTGTGAAGTGGGGCATCCTTTGATCAGACTTGTTTTTCCAGCACTTCTCACAGACGCTCGATCGAATAGAGATCTGTCAAAGTAATGTTCACATGAATGCCAGGTCCTGAGGTTTCCCAGCAGAACGCTGCCCGGAGCATCACACTGTCTTCTCGCTTTCTTCCCATAGTACACTCAGCTGCCGTCTGTTCCTCAAGCAACCGTCCCTCCACATGATGTAAAAGAAAACATAATTCATCAGACCAGGCCACCCTCTTTTATTGCTTCATGGTTCTGATGTGATGCTCAAATACATGTTGTGGACAGAGGTCAGCAGAGGCTTTGTAGCTGCTCCGTATGCATCAAGCTGTGATGCCCTTGGTTTTCTATAATAGCTACCTTTAAGGTGTTCAGTGATTTGTGCTGCTATGGTCCTTCTGTGGGATGTGACTGCACAAGCCTTCGTTCGTCACACAAATCATTACACTTTCCATCACCCTGTCGCCTATTCACCAGCTGTCCTTTTTGGACCGCTTTTTGTCAGCACTAACCTCTGCATAAAGGGAGCAGCTTTGGAGATGCTCTGCACCACTGATCTAGCCATCACAATTTGGCCCAAGACAAAGTTGCTCAAGTCCTTCTTCCCATTTTTCCTGCTTCCCACACATCAACTCTCGGAAGCTACCGCTCACTTTCTGCCTAATATATGCCACCCCTTGACTGGTGCTGTTTTTAATAAGGTAATTAGTGTTATTCGCTTCACCTTCCATTCGTTTTAACAATGTGGCTGATTGGTCTATTGAGCATGTTCTTCCAAATACGGTCACCATTTACCTCCTTGTGTGGTTAATGAAAGCAAACTCTCAATGGAAACTTTCTGAAATACAAAAAAAATGATACAGTGTTTCATAATACAGTTGTAAATCACTGTTATTATCTTACTGAGCTTTTCTACACATTAGAATATAGTTTTGTTGTACTGTTGTCCACATTAGTCCACATTGGTATTAATAAATTAGTTTAATTTATTTTCACTGCAGAAAAATATGATGTGTAAAAGAGCAGAGAAAGGAAATGAATAAATCTACAAAGGGACCAACTTGGCTTTAAAAAAACAAAAAAAACCCAAAAACATCTTTAGCCCAACACAGGCTAATGAGCACAAATCAACATGATGAGCAGACACACAATTGAATTAGATAACACAAACCAAAGGGTAATAAAATACAATAACAGAAAATGTCACATCTCCCACAAAATTGGCAAAATAAATGAATGAGCTCCGGTTCAATGAAATCGCTTTTTCAGAAATTGTTATTGAGAGCAGGATAAAACCTCTTTACCTCACACTCTCTGCCTCTTCTCTGTCCTGGCACTTGGATATTGCAGTGATGTTGCTCTTTTCTGCTTTCACAGGTGGTGCTGAAGATTATCAAGCACTACCAGGAAGAAGGCCAGGGCAGCGAGGTGGTTCAGGGCGTCCTGCTGGGCCTGGTAGTGGACGACCGGCTGGAGATCACCAACTGCTTCCCCTTCCCCCAGCACACCGAGGACGATGCAGACTTCGACGAAGGTAACCAAGAGCAATGTCTCCTTTTTCTGTTTGTTCTATCGATCTTCTCCCGCAGCTAGAGAAATGTACACACACACACACACACACACGCAATAAGATCACAACAGTCTGAAATGACTACCTGTTAAGCACCAAATACCAGTCCACGAGTAAATTGATGGGACCCTGCTGTGGCGCTGGCTGCTGAATTTATGAGACGATAATATTAAAACGCTTCAGTAACATGGAGGCTTTGGTGTTTGCTTGTTATCAATTTTTGAAACTCTACTACTCTACTTCTTTTTCATGTAAATTCCTCTGCATGTCACCCTGAAGTGCAAATATGAGTGATTTTTGTTGTTAATTTGCACCGAGTACTTGAGAATATTATTTAAAAATATTTCAGGAGCTTTTAGTTGTATAGTTTAATATTTCATTTGAGCATGTCATTGACAGCCAAGAGAGCCATAAAGTTATCGGATATTGCATCAAGCCAATTTAGTCCTTCATTCACAATAAATAAGAATGAACAGAGGAGTCCTGGTATCCTCGACTCACAGCAAAACTGTGCTTCAGAGCAAACGTTTTGACAGGAAACAATATAATGATAAAAATGCTTGGTTCACACAGATATGTTTCTGAGAGATAGGCTGGGAATCACTGTTCTTCATCTGCTAAAAATGCAACATACCTTGAAAAAATTGACTCGAGAATAGGAGAGCAATCAGATCAATAACTCAGTGAATGTCTTGGAAGCGTGTGCATGAGGTGTCCCCAGGCACAGCGTTAAGGACAATGCCGACTTCTAACTAAGCTAACTAGGTACTGGGTGTCCTACACTGTCAGTGGCGGGGTTGATGTGTGAGGGCAGGGATGGAGCGTTCCAGCTTTTGGGTTACAGGTGGGCGGCGAGAACGTGCGCAGGTTTTGATTTAGTCTTTATCTTTACGCATATGCTTTCCTTTTTGTCCTTCTGCTTCCTGTCAGCGTCGGTATCACAGGATGCCGCGTCCTCTGACCTCTGCCCTTCCCCTATCACATCTCGATGTTACCTGCTCCTTGTTAGTGCAGGAAAATCCGCTTCAAGCCAGACTGAGGGATGGGAGAAAGATGCGCAGATGTAGGGGGGATAGGAGAAGAGCGAGAAAATCCTGGTCTAACAGGCCTCTGCTGCTAACGAGCAGCCGTCAAAAATTCAGCAGGATCCACTGGTGGCTAAAGGTCGTTAGTGTCAGGACAGCTCAGTGTGTGTGTGTGCGTCTGCGCTGGTGAGTGTCATGGCTTGTTGTGTTGTTGACTTTTGATGTGTGGGATTTTCCATCTGTCTCTCCCTTTAAGCTAACAAGGGCTTCAGTGAGAAGCGCCTTGCTGTGAACCCTGGGAAATTTACAGAGCTACAACAGAATTCCTCTCAACAGGGATTTTGATCCCGCTGCAAAAGGTGACAGGCTTCAGATTTTCTGTCAGTATAGAACCAAATTCAAAATGGAAATGCGATGGGAGACGTTCATGTTTTGTGTGTGTGTGTGTGTGTTGTTTGGTGTTGACTTTTGTTCTTATAAGCGAGAACAGTACGTCATAAAGTAGACAGCTCTGTAACTACGCAGTGATCCTGCCTGTGCTTTTTGTGCTAGCAGACAGGAGTTTATGCTACACTGTATAATTGTATCCACTAAATCAAAGCCACGGAAAGACAGTTACACGTAGAAATAAAATGGTTACACAGACCAAACATGACAAATGGGTTTTGTGGCTGTACATTTGGTCATTTTGTTCTCGTACTCCAGCCTGAATTGTCTACCCACGCACACAGCTGACCAGTCAGGCCACTCTTTTTTTTCCTCCGTCTCGTCTACTCGGTAGCAGCTAATTGTTGTGTTTCATCTGTGCTGATGTTGGGGCGTGTTGCCTCGACCCACTGCAGATGCAGCAGAAGAAGACAGAAATAACAGTGCGAGTCTGACTGTGAAACAATAATGTCTGTTTGAAAACTCTATCGAAGACAGTGTTATTCTTCTAGAGCTGGGCTTTGACATTATGTACCTGATGCATGTCAGATCATTGTGTTTATTGGAGTGAAACCACGTGCCTCCAAACGAATGTCTCCTGCCACGGTACTGACACACAGTGGGCAATGATACCCTTTAAAATTTGGGGCAGTCCTCCCAGTACCAGGGCCATCTGTCGAAATCCAGTATTCTCGACAGTGCTAAAGGCGAGTATGTTCTGGCATATAAAGTAACTCTCCGTCTTAAACTAGTAGGTTAAACCGTAGGAGACAGTGTAATTTGGAAGTAGTTGCTCATACTTGCATTGTTGTGCTGAGTTGATTGCTCCTGGAAGTATTGCTTCAATCAGTGCTCTATTATTCTGTTTTTTTTCTCTGGAGCTTGGCAGGTGATGAGAAGGTCGTACAAACACACAGTTACCCTCCAGAGGCGCGGAGGAAATCAGTTTTTTTTAGACAGCAGTGTCAATTGTTGATGAATTTTCAACTAAATTAGTTTTCTCTTTTGTGTCTACGTAGCCCCATCTCTGAGTATTATACTGACTCTGTGATGCATATCAGTGAATCGTTGCACCCCCCCATAAAGCCTAAGATTTGGGTTGAGAAAGACTCAGCCGAGCATTGCGCACTCTCCACCTGGCTTTGTCAGGCGTCCTCCAAGACCCGCGTGTGTGGATAATATCACTATCTGCCCCGTGTGTTTGTGCATTTGACTGCACCGGTGTGATCTGTGTGTGTACCTGAATCATCTTACACTGACTCATTGCCTGCTTGAGGCCCCTCGCATTAGAATTACTCCTCCAATCTATCTCTGGAGGAACGATGGACAGGATTGGCAGCGACGTGACTGTGGTTTCTTTTCTTTTTCTTTTTTTTTTTTTTTCCGTGTCCTTGTTCGTGAGCACATTGGTGCGTGTGTGTGCTATGCTGCTTTTTCATCAACAGGTGCCAGTATGGAGCTGTAGTTGCAGGACAGGCTGTGGCAGCAAATGTGACCAAAATGAGTGAGAAAAAGATAGAGAAAGAGTAATTGAGCGCACACAGGCTCAGATTAAAAAAAAAAAAAAAAAAAACCTTGGCTGAACCCCAACACTCCTATCTCCTGTGTCCTTGCACACTCTGTCCTTGTATCACTGACAAAATGTATGGAGAGAGGTGTGTGGAACTGCAGACAGTTACTCTCTAGGCATTTTGTGCAATAGAGGCACTCAAGTAGCATGTTAATAATGTGCGCTGGCCCTCTGCCTTTGTTGTGATATCAGCGATAATACAAAGGCGAGCTATCCTGGTACAGAGAGATTATTAGGGACGTGAGCGTACACAAATTTTACATCAAGCCTTGCAAGGTACTGATTGTGACTCTTCGTTCCCCTGGCGTGTACACAATAACACACCGTCCACTGTGGCTTTACAGATTCAGGACAAGGGCTGTATTTATCAGTTATCAGGGTTTGTTACATTAAGAAAGTAATTATGGAAATGTAGCATTTTAGCCGTTTTTTTTAATGATGCATAAAGCTACATTACATGATAATTTGAAATTAAAATGCTCTCTTTGTGTGAGAGTGTTGCTGCGACCGAATCGCACTGAGAATCAACGCTGCAGTTTCCAGTTAATTGTGTCAGTTTGGCGATCCATATGGTTCTCATTATGGCTCGAACTCACCTCTGGACTCTATCAACAAATAATGTCAGTCAGGGCTCCAGAGTGTAACCATTTTCGTCACACATGCGAGCGAAAATCTGTAAAAGTGCGACTAAACTTTTTTGTATTGGTTGCACCAGTTCGCCTGACATTTAGCAGTTCTGTGAATATAGTGGTGTGGTTTTTTTTTTTCCACCCACATTCTGTGCTACATCGCAGATCGTCTGCTCTGCGAGTTGCTGATTCCTCTGCTCCTCTCTGAGCTTCTATCAACTGGTAACCTGCACTGTGCTTTGACTAACAGGTGCTACTGTGGTCCATAGTTGGCCCGTAGGATTGAGTTTGATGTTTTAGCTTCATAATTTCTATGCAGCCTGCATATATTAGTAGCATTGGATGTGCTGGTTTAGGTGCTTACTTTCTGCCCTATTAGAGACAATAGTGAATTACAAAGAACATCTTGTTGTAAGGTTTTAATGTTCTTTATGCATTGTATTGGTTGTGTTACATTGTGCAAATGGTGTTTACTTTTATTTGCTAACTTGCAAGGCTCTTTCTTACACAGTTATCTCCCATCTGATTTGGTATGCCAGTTGTTAACACTGTTAATCCCATCTCTGAGCAGAGTCATGTGGGGCATCGGGTCACTTTTGGTTTGGTAAGGGGTCGACAGATTCTTTTATTTTGAAAGGTTATCTCCAAGTAACTGTAAATGCTCTGTTGGCAAGTCAGTAATAAACCAACCATTAATCCCTGCTACTAGTTCAACACCCACTGAACATTCACATTTTAGTACTGCTGCAGCATTCTCCTCGTTTGTTATTCAAGAGATCACGGTCGGAGGTCACAGCATCCTCTTCAAAACACAAACGCAGAAGCCCACTGGATACATTAATTATTGCAGAGCCCAAAGGAAAAACTTTTGGGTGCGTCTGACTTATATAATGACAGAAGTCAGGTGCACCAGTGCAACCATTGTGAAAAGTTTGGAGCCCTGTCAGTTCATTGAAATGTCACTGC
This sequence comes from Stegastes partitus, assembly GCF_000690725.1. NCBI lineage: Eukaryota > Metazoa > Chordata > Actinopteri > Pomacentridae > Stegastes > Stegastes partitus. The sequence continues at coordinate 426,269 of NW_007577816.1, forward strand.
ACTACAGTTTTTGTCAGTGTGTGGGTGTTTATTTTCTCTTGTCTCATCCTTGCATGTTCTGCCATGCACCTGTCTATTCTCATACGGCTTTACAATGATTTGTTTTCAATTTTCTATATTTTCACCAACCGCTGAACAGGAACTGTGGGCAGCTGCTCCCATCTCAAGCTCTTGCAAACAGTTGCACTCTGCACAAAGTTCACCGCCTAGTTCAGAATGGCGTAGAAGTGCCGTAAGTGAAGTGAGCGGCTGGAAATAAGAGCTGAGTATCTAGCTAGCCAGATATTCGGGTGTTTTTCGTCGGAGGTGGACTAACACTAAAGTACTAAGAAAAGTAGCAACATAAACAAGTCAGAAGGCAAATTGTGACAGAAATTATGATCACTGTTGTATATATTTATGTGATTTCCTTTGTTTGAATCTGACTTGAACACTGAAGATGACCTGGAGATGATCCTACGGATTGGTATCAGCGCTGATCCAGACATATTTTAATAGACCGATCAGCCGAAATAAAGCCGCTTTAAAGCCCGTCCTCTACTGTGTGTTGTCCACCTCAGCCTGTTGGTGTTGCAGCTCTGCTCTCTTTAACGACAGCTGAGTTCGACGCTGCAAGTGAGAGTGAAAATTAATGTGTGTGAACGTGAAAGATTATTTGGGCGATGATTGACTCTGTTCCGACACCCAGCTTGGCAAAATTTGCTAAGCCGCTTAGCTTACCAAAAGCGTCATTTCTCCTCTCTCTTTCACATTAGTTAAGATCAGTGCAGACAATATTCAGGAAGCGATTTTCTCATTTTACCCGACGCTGATCATCATTTTTCCTGTTAAAATGACAAACGTTGCCGGTGGCAGATCGTATCAGCTCTTGCTAATTAAAAGTAATTCTGTGAGTCACTTGATGACAGGCCAAAATACCACCGGGCTGTTGTTGGGATTGGTTGCTCTCTGCTATTTCTTGCTACTGAATTAAGAGAAGTTTACTCTGCTGTAGAGCCACAAGTAGACTTCTTTCTTTAATCCCAGCAACTCCAACAGGCTGACAGCTGATCACATCAGTCTCGTTCTTTCATCTAAACAGTTTTTCAGTTATTATCAATAATGTAGGGCTGATCAGCTCAATAGGTTTTAGTCAGGATCGTGAGTGTATTGATCCTGCAAAGCAAGGTTTGTCAAATCTAAAAGGCTTCTGCCGTTATGTCAGTATGTCTGATACATATTTAATGAACATTTAGGCAAATGAGTATTGAATCGAACCCAAAAGTCTGAAATAACCAACATTAAAGGATTCACAGTGGTATAATGCTCCCAAAAATCTGTTTGACATCCCTCTTGAATACACACACAATATCCCTCACCAAATGGTTGACAGCGGTTGGTGAAACAACTGTGGCTCAGTGCAGTTCACAGGCTTGTATATCATGTTTGGGTAACGTTTTTGGCTTGTATGTATCAAACTAACCATTGCTTGGTGCCACTTTTGGTAACTGTGTTTGATATTCAGCCCACTTCGGCAGCAGCAGGAGGAGGTATCCTGAAGGTAGAACAAAATTAGACTGCTCTTTCCCTCCCTTCACCCTTCACTACCTCTCCCTTTTTTCCCCTCCCCTCCTTTTTTTTTTTTTTTTGGACTCACTGCAGGTAAGTGCTGCCTCCGCCCCTCTTTCTCACCATTTCCCTTCCTCCTCCTTGGCATCACAGACTCTTGTTTCCTTCCTTCTAGCACGTTGCTTCATCCCTTCTTTTATCTTTCGTCTTTTTCTCTCCCACCTACCCCCTCCACCTCTGAAACCTCCTTCTATCCTTGCCAAAACAATAGGAAGATTAATTAGGAAATATACTGTTTTGGAGCGAAATGATGAAAGCACCCAACAAATGTCCTTTTGGGGTAATTGTGTCCCAGAAATGGAGCGTTTTATTTTCTAAAATTTGTGTGCCTAAACAGCCAGGATGAGTTTTGGTTTTCTTTTTATGGGAAGAAGTGAATTGCCAAGAAAATAGGGTATTTGAAATAATTATGCCTTTGGATTATTGGAATGCCTAAACTAGAGTAAAGAAAAAGAATTCCATTTAAATTTTGGCACCAGTTTGGCTTTTGTTTTTGTGTTTGTATAGATTATATGTATGACAATGTATTGTACTGTAATGAGTGTACTATATTTCCCATGTATACGGTATATTTGTGAGTCTTTTTACCCTTTAAAGTATTTTTTAAACTGCCCAGCCTTTCCTTCTGGCTGTCCTGCTGCCCCATGCCAAGCTACTAGGTCTCTGCCCAACACAGGTTGTAGGGGCTGCCAGGCCTCCTGTCTGGCCTCACGTCATGCTTCACATTGGCGCAGAAAATACGAACAGTTGTCAGGCTGGTGAAACAAACAACTTTTAAGGGTGCTTGCTTTGCAAAGTGCCCCGATTCAGTAATTAGAAATGTGCTCTTGCGGACTGGTCCATTAGACAGCGCATGATGGTCGTTTCTGAGCCAAGAAGCATTTCATTTGGACATTTGACATGACGATATATAAAAACGGTGTAGCTACTCCAGTTCTAACAAGACACTTAATTAGACCGAGCGCAGAAAGTTACCCGTGATGTATAAACAACCTGTAGTCATTAACAAGGTTGATTTCGCTGATTGGCACCCTCTTTTCACTTTGTTATTTGTTGTTTATGTCACTCCTGCTGCCACTGTTTGAAATTACTCAGCAAACCAATTAGCCACCTTCAGATTGAGGCGAATATGATTGGGAAGCGAGATAAAGGAAATGCCTCACTGTACGGAAAAATCTAACACCAAAGTGCCAAAATGGACCAAAGGAAGCCCTTCTAAAAGTTCCCAGTTCATCTGTTTGTAATGGCATTTCTAAAATGGATTTGGGATCATAGACACAGTTTTGTATTGTAAAGAACACAGAACATGTCATTTAAGCCATCAAAACCACTAACAGATGAAGTAAAAGACATTGATGATCTCATTACAAGGCAATGTTCTTCTTGGAAGCTGACATTCATGTGGATGTTACTTTGGCACGTTCCACCCACCTAAACTTTGTGGCAGACAAAGTGCAGAAACTTCCCATCAGACTCCTAATTATCTCCTCATGCTCACAAATTCTGCTAAAATACAATAAGTATAGGGCTTCTTCAGACTTTACAGATATTATTGGGCCAAATAGAATAAATTCCGACAGTAAATAGTCTTTTGTTTGGTTCTTAATACTCCAAAAAAAAATGCACCGTTATGCAGCCGCTTCTTTCCCAATGATGAATTCCCATGTGCATCATATGAATGTGTATATTGTAGTAACTCATTTTGGCTGCTCCAGCAAGGTCACAGCATAGCTCGGCACAGCTCTGCACTGTGTATAAAATCTGCTTGACTGACATCTCCCAGACTCCCAGGTTAGTTTTCTTGTGAATTTTAGGGAGGGGAATTTTCATCATTTATATTACCATACAGATTATGGTGACCTTGTGTCACTCCTATCAAAGCTTCGTCCTGCTTCAACCTGAGCTTAAATCACATGGAGCAGAATAAAGGGGAAAAGAAACCTGTTTGTTCAAGGCTGTAAACATGTAATATTTAGAGTATCTTGTATTACAAACAATTGGTTTTGCTAACACCTAATATAGCACCACCTCAGCAGAGAAAATACATGAGCATAATGCATATTGCAAAATATGTGTAATTTATTAACCTACTTACCAATGGGGGATTTGGGGGGTGGGAGTGACACATAAAAATTACAGTTTCTACTTCTAGCAACCTGTTAAGGCTTTGTTTTCTTGCTTTAGTATAATGTTTCCCTCTGGTTTGTAGAATGTATATTAAGTCTCATATGACTAATTAAACCTTTTTTTTTTTTTTTTTAAACATCGCGACAGCAATCAATAACAGAGGTGCTCTGATAATAAGAAAACAAATCTAGCTTGTAAGAAGTCTGATCATTGGATTCGCTCTGCATGAGATAATTGGACGGCTTACCTGCCTATTCAGCCGTGCACCTGCTGATCTACATGCACTCATGTAGTCGGAGACGGACGCACAGTTGGAGCTAGTAAGCAGACAGCACAAGAAATGCAGACAAAAAACTCTGTCAGTGCTGTTTGTGCTCCTAGTTGTGAAAAAGTGGTTTATCTTGTCTGTATTGGCTTTGACTCCAGATTTGGTGTTGTGGCCTATTATGAGTTTTTAGATGTGCACTTATCCCCAACAATGTGTGCTCTGATGATGAGCCCGCCAGCTGCACTCAATGTATTTTCATGTGTTTTAGACAAGTGACTTTGGATGGAGACCTGAAGGGAGCAGCTGGGATTTTTTTTGGTTGTACGATTTCAAAATACAGTTTATGCTTACTGGTATCAATCATGGTGTATTTGATTTCTTTCCATGAATCTAATCCTTCCCATCTTTAAACGGCTTAGATTTAGCTCCATACTGTTGCTTTGTTTAGAATTGTGCATCCATGAAATACTCGCCCCAGCCATGCCAGCCATGCTGTTGACTTCTTTTTTTTCCCTCATGATATGCCTTCCAACATATAAAAACACCATATGGACATGTTAACTTGATTTTCACTGGAGGGGGTCTTTACATGCTGTAATTTACCACAAAGTGCTGTGAAAACGATTTTATATCCACTTGTCATTCTGCTGTTGCTTTTAAAAGCAACAGTTATTATCTCTCTGTTAGGAAAAAAAAAGCATTGCACTGGATAGACTTTCATGCTAAGCAGCTAACTTAACTAGCTGGCTTGCAAACATTGTCCATCCTGGTTGATTGAGCCCTGCTGTCATGGTGTCTGCAAAGGGGATAAAGCACTACCTAGCTTGAGCAGGCATGATCTTAAACAAATATTTGACTCAGTGTTTAAGTTAGTTAAACACAGTTTTTCCTTTGTTTTCTGTTAAGTGCTGTAGGATTGGTGCCCTGCTAGAGGGAAAACACTGCCGTCGGTAGATGAGATTGCTGTTTTGTTACATGGAAATCTTCTGGGCTGAATCGACTGTGGCTGGCAGGAAAGCTGTAGCATCTGCCTCAGATCCTTTTGGCTCATCTGCATCCATCATTGTCCATCCAATGGTCCTTGACACCTCCACTGAATATTCTCCTTCATTTGAAATGGTGTATGATTGGAGTGTCCTTGCCGTTTCTTTCTCCCCTTCTTTTCCTTCATTTTCTTATTGCCCCTTTGGTCTGCAGCAGATGTTTCTATTATTTATAAGTTAGCTACATCGCTCTTAGTATTATTGAAGAAACTGAAATTTGAAATAAAGTCAAAGCTACACTAAACTATATAAACTAAACTTCTGCCCATGCCTCAGCTCTGGAGTTTTGCTGCATGAATAGTTGAGGTGCTTATTAGTATGATGAAGTGAATGATTTTTCCTGAAATGGATCTACATTATATTGCTTGATTAATGCACACCTGTAGAAAGGAGTTTCTTAAACTCTAATTCTTTCTTAAGGGTAACAGGGAGTTGATTAGAAATACGAAATTAATCATATTCTCAGAGCGTAACTTAGGTGCATTTAAGTTCTTAAGGATTTAAGATTACAACGGTGCAGTCTGAGACTTTAAATTTCCTGTATGTAGATTTTTCTTTGCTGGATTGTTTTTCTAAAAATGATTAGTGAAGAAAAGGGTCCACTGGATGTGATGTTTTCAAAAACAAATGAAAAAACATAATCTTCTTAAACTATGGCAAAGCAAAGGAAATGAAAACACAAACAGAAGTAATTAAGGCCAGTTATATCAGCATTTTCCCGCAGTAGGGTCTACGAGGTTAGCCCTCGGTTTTCTGAGCTTTAATTGTCATCAGTGGCAGACATGTTCGCGGTGGGTTAATTGAAGTCAGGGGGATTAAAAACGCCTCTGCCATGATCTCTCCTCTCTTTGCTGTAAATACACTTTTCAGTATTCAGTGAGACATGTGTGCCTGTGTGTGTGTGTGTGTGTGTATTGTGTAAAAAGTTGGTGCGTTGCCATTCTGATAAGGTCTGCCTTGGGGTTAGCCTTTCAATAGATCACTCTACCTGCCCCAAATGGGAAATTGATTTCCTCCGTTTTTCCTTACTCTCCCTCAGTGAGGCTAATTAGAAATCACTTGGCAGCCTACTTTTAAGCGAAATATATAAACATTAAAGATATGTGCACCGGTATGTATTAGGATTTGGAGGGGGCACCTTGGCCTTTCCCTAAGCTTTGAAAAAATTCTCCCTCATTGTCTTTCCCAGTTATCCCCAGTCTCTCAATTTTCCTGCCTCCTGATCTCTATCTCTCTATCAGGGCTCTTTTTCTCTCTCTCACTATACTGTAGATCTGCTGTGAGCAGCGAGCTGGGCCTGTATCTGCTTTTGAATGCTCACCTGGCGTTATAAATCAAGAGTGTGAGTCCCCCGGGTACCGTCACCATCGCCATCAGTTCCACTGTTTTATTCATCCGCTCCTTTGTCTCATCATGATTCTGCCCCACATTAAATTTTGTGTGTGTCTGTGTGTGGAGGGGGGTCAGAATGCATTACTGCAGACTGCTACTAATCCAGGTGGGCTGTAGGGAGTAGGGGAAGGTTGAAAGGTAAGGAGGAGAGAAGTATGTGACAAGGATGAGAGAAATGTGAGAGGGGGAAAAAAAAAAAAAGGGCTGAGCATGGCAAGAGCGAGGGGAAAGGAGGATTGAGCTGGAGGGATTGGGGGGAGGAGAAAGAAGTTATGAGGGTAACTGAGAGCAACCAAGCAAAAGATTGAGATTTGTGGTACGAAAAAAAAAAAAGAATCAGGAGAAGATGGACAGCAAAAGTAAACAGACGCGAGAGAGATGATGGTGCAGACTAACGGGTAAAAGATGGCACAAGATGGAAGAAGAAAAATGGCAATGATGGGTAAATGGAAGAGCAGCATTGCAAAAAGAGGAACTCTGAAAATCACTTTCATGACTAGCAGTGATAAAAAAAAAAAAAAAATGGAGAAATGAGCAAATAACTCAGTGCCGCTATGAGAGACCACGAAACACCAATAGATGACCACTGTAGCAGGAGTTAACTTTCTTTCCTTTCCTTTCTAAACCAGTTGAACACATTTCATGTCAAAGCTTCAACATTTCAGGCTTATCACACGCCTTTGAGATGCTTCAGTTGACAGTCACGTAAACATTGTCCAAGCAGAAGATGAGACATTACAGAGACCTGAATGTCTAAAATATTTCATCCCTCTTTGCTGTTCTTTTGGACAGTGTTAGTCACAGATGGGAACGTGTTTACTCAGGCAAGACTGATAGTTGTGGAGCTTTTTTTCCCCCCCTATACTCAGGTGAAGCCACATGGGATTCGGTTGAGACAAATGTTGTGGGTGGGGCTGCGATTAATTACCCCTGCATAGAATAGATGCTGAGCCCTGTGTGAGAGAAGCTAACATACACCTCTAGATGTGTGAACTGAGTGCAGTTGATAAACCTGTTGTAGCCAGATAGCGTTTTAGGAGATGGCATGCAGAGTTTAACAAGAGTGATTAAATAACAAGGTCAGTCTTTAAAGGCTCCCCTTTAATGGACTTTCCTTTTCGCTTTCATTTAAAGCCAACAAGGTTGTTTACCTGAGAGACAACAAAAAATAATCCAGCCACAACCTTTATCCCGCACTACTGATGTAAAATACCTTGAATGGCCGTAGCTAGTTTTTTGTCAGCTCAAGTACCATCTTTGCATTACCAATGTCTTGGCTGAGTCTGTTTCCACGCTCTGCTGGACTGGAGCAGACCTTTGTACAAAGATCAGAGGAGAGCCTCAAACAGCAGTGGAGACTCCCACACTGAGCTGTCATAAAATTAATGCACATAAATTGGTTAAATAGCAAAAAATAAATTAGTTTTTTGGAACTGTTTTGGATTTTAGAGCACCAGGTTAAGGCTGTTTTTTTCCCACTTTGCCAATGGGTAGACTCACAAAGCGTCAAAAGTTTCACACAAACATGCTTGTGCCGCTTACCTGGCGGCCATAACATAGAACACAGTGTGACGTAATTCTCTTATGCTACTATATCTTCACATAGCAGATAGTTATTTGAAGCTATATTAATGATTTCATGTTTTCAAAATTTTGTACCTTTTTAAAATACGTTTTGAGAGAATATACAAACAGATGGCAGCGTGATCGATCAATAACTGATCAGCAACACATAACGAACACAGTGGTCAGCATTCCATTTCCTGATAAAACTGTTTTGAGTAGGCAGTCACGAACAAATACTGACACTGTCGTAGCGTATTGTATCTCACCTTCAAGACGTGAGCTCTGCAACCATTAAGCATCACAGGACACTCTCTCATGGTGGCACTTTATGAGCCAAACTCCCCTTAATGCTTTCTGCTTGTCAATACAGTCCTGCCAGTAGTCCATGGACCACCTCCTTGAGTCCCTACAGAGTTAAACAGTTAGAACTGATGGCTTAACCAGTTGCTACAGGTAATCTACAATGTATTTTCTGACGTGTGTCCTTTGTCTTTTGCCTTATAGGTAATCTATTTTTAATCGGTCAAAATATTAACAGCAATCAATCAATCAAAGATAAATCATTAAAATCACTCAATTCAACACAGTACATATGGACATTTTAACATTCCTTCTGCGTTCTTGCTTGCACACCTTATCGATTTAAGTGTTATCGACAAAAATGCATTCAGGCCTTTTCTGTAGAGTAAATATGATTACCTGTACAGTTTACACTGCACAAATATGGCGCCCTCCGTACTGTACATACACATTCTTCACTTCCCACCTCTTGTTGGCATACGTGCTGGTAAACAAACATTGACACAGAGATCAAGTGCCGTTCTGCTTCCTATGTCTCCAATTCAAAAAGATAAACTGGAATATGCAAAGATGTGAATCAACACACAGACACACATTGTCTCCCCATTCCCACTATAAAAACAAAGCCCTGTGACAAGCGGCGCTGTCAAATGTGCATATGGTGAACTCGTCAGTGTGTTATGCACACAAAGCAGCTGCCTCACTATGCTCTCACTCTCTCTTGTGCATTAGTGTATCACCGAGTGTGTTTGTGTGCCTGTTCGAGGCACAGTGTGTGTGTTTGTATGTACGTGCACGTGTAAGGGAGGCAGCTCTCCGCAGGGCTTGCTTAACTAAGATTAATTGCACCTAATCCACTGTGCCAGGTGGAACATGGACCGTGGTGGGTGCACTCACAAACACACAGACACACTCACAAAATAGGCGCACACATCCCATTATAGCCTTGCTGCTGAAAATTAGCCTCGCGCCTCTCCTGACACCCTGGACCAGACCACAACTCGATACCACCATTTACTTCCCGACAAGTTGCACATTTATCACTGCTCCCTTCTTCCGACAGATGAACGCATGGACGGACAAAATGCCATGACAGAGGGATAAGCTATCTGTTCTCTCACATCAGCACCAGCTGACCTTGACGATATGTAGAAAGAAAGTGTTTGTCTTCTTTTCTCTTTAAAGAAAGAGAAGCAAAGAATGTCTGTTCTTAATAGCTGACAGTGACATCCACGATGCAGCGCGACTGCAGGAATACGTGCACTATGACACAGCGGAGTGTCAGAACAAGAGGGAAAGGCAGTGATCCAAGGTCACTGATGTATTTAATGTGCAGTTTAGTAAGGTAATGTTGATAATTAGCTCCACAAATTAGCATCAATGATTATGAATTTATTGTTAGTATGTTCATTTGTATAGTTAAGTGCCTTTAAATGAAAGCCTGCACATTACCATGCTGCTGAGAATGTCGATTGGCCTGTCAGGTTACACCTGTCCTAGTTGACAGTGCCATTAAAAAATTGTTCAAACAGAGTCGGTGTGCTGGAAACGATGATTTAAAAATGAAATACAGTGTCATATTTTGACAGTTCCCTTAATTTAAACTTTTGCTACCTTAAGCTGCCGCCCCCTCTCCAGCAAAAATGTGTTTAAGCACTTGAAAGACATTTCAAGAATAATTTGATAATTACTGTTCTTTATTTGTAATTAAAAGGCAAGAAGGTCGATCCATGACTCATCATTTTCTTCTGCTCCACATACAGTGATCCTTGGCCATCAGTAGTCATGTCAGCGTTCACTTGTTGTGCCATATCTCTCTCACATATGCACAAAAGCACGCTGTTGTGTGCTTCTTTAGTGCGCTCACTTAGCAAATTGCATTTCTAGATGACAGTCCTTTCCTTCGCCTCCTTGTACCTTTCACACTTTCTCCTTTCTTCTCCAGCATCTCCTCCCTCCACTCCTGTCCTCACCTATCTATTACTGTCTCTCATGTTTACCCTAATGGTGTTGAGCAGTCGTCCTCATTAATCTCGCGACTGTGTTGTCATGCAGACACTGTATCTACACTGCTACTTCCTGGAGTTTGGTTTTGTTTTAAGGTTATATCTCATTACTTTTATGTCAATGCTTTCTCACCATTTATCCAGCAGTTTTGTTTATTGTTTATCAGTGACCTAAGGAATCTATTCTGACCATATACACGTTACTTTGTATTTCAGCAATGTCTCCATTGCTTTCAGCTGACTATTATTTTTAATTGCCATTTGTGATGCTTATTCATTAGTTCTAGCTGTCTATATCAACCTTTGATCAACTTTATTTAGCAGATTTTTTACATTATTTATACGTGATACAACACATACGGCTCAGGTGTTGATTAAGGAGGGAGAAGGTGGTTTAATATTTCAGTTTCTGGATGGGGTTAGTTTTTATCTTTTTTTTTTTTTTTTTTAATTCCTCAGCCCAAGTTATTTCATGGCTGGGAGCCACCATCAGGACAGCTGCTTTCTCAGCCCTTTCTTACAGCCCGCTGCACCTTAATGTGTATGTGAGCATGTGTTAATCTGTGTGTGTCATGCTGGCTGGGAGCGACCATTGTGTGCTTTGAGAGAGACACAGAAAAGGCGCTCGAGAACAAATAAATCAATCCAAGGCATATGTAGGTAGCACTTGAGCTCGCTCAGGGGCAGTGTTTGTTAGCTTAAGGCCTAATTGGCATATTGTGTTGTGCCAGTGGGACAAAAGAAGCATGTCCAAACAAATGTGACTTCAGACGGGACCTGACAACTTGTTGAAGCCTCGATGTCTTCGGCGGCTGTTCACAGAGGAAGCAGTATTTTCAGATACTGTTATCTTTGTCTTTATCATGTTAAAATCTCTGGTACACATGGGTAGTGTGGGTGGGAATGAATAGATAACATTTTGGATTTTGTCTGAGTTGCACCTCATGAGAGCAGGGTACAGACAATGCAGCGCATTTGATAATGTCAAACTGTTCTTGAGAATAATAATGTCTCTTTTTTTCCCCCTTTCCACTTATTGAGGGGACATCATTTTCACTTTGTAGCCTGATTACGGTTCGTTTCATGATGACCGAGCTTTCCTTTCAAAAATGAAATCTATCGATCTAAAAATGCTCAGTGTCTGAATGAAACACTGGGTGCTCAGAAGTTTGTGACTTTACAGATCACAAGTGATTTGTAATTCACCCAGAAGGGCAGATATGTGCATTAAACTCAACAGTTGCTCTCCATTACTTTTAAAGGAGACGCGAGGTTAAAGGAGGAGGGTAAACAGGAAAACACAATGAGGCAGAAGAGGCATCCAGTCTCTAGACCTTCAAACATGAAGCTTTTACTTTTTGTCCTCAATAGTAGACAATGTCAGATGTGTTTTGTGTAGTTGCATATGGGGTAAAGTAAAGCCAAGCGTATTTATAGAATGCTTTGTGCTTCGTCAGAGAGGCTTTTAAAGAAATCTGCAAAATAGATGCCTAAACACCGAAATGGCAGGAACCACTCTGTTTTTACCTCACAAAACCACTTGGAGTCTGCGTCGTGAAGTAAATGACTGTCAGAATAGAGTGCAGAGAAAAGAGGGTTGTTAGCTGTGTTGAGTGAATGGGTCAAGAGTGTGGACTCATTAAATTAGGGTTCTTGTGCTGAGTCCTGAGGGTGAGACAAAAAAAAAATAAAAAAAAATGGGGCAGCCGTGGAACTACAGCGTTCTCCACTCAGCAATACTCTGGTAGAATAAGGTGTCTTTAAATTGTAATGCGCCTAAACATTTGTTTTGTTTTTCTCTTGGCTCTGAAGTATTCATGAAATGCTGAGATGAGCGCGGTTGGCTGTCACCACAGAGCGCCACTGGCGAGGAAGAGGAATTTAGTCATTTAGGGCAGCCAGCAAAACTAGCAGTCCTATCAATTATCCACAATGTGTCCTTTTTGTTTTCACTGTTGTTTTTGAGAAGATATTGACGGGTCAACAAAAAGCAGAAATATGTTTTATCTGTAGGTTAAGTAAGGTAAGAAATACTTTCCCATGACTATGCTGAACACCACTTCTGTTTTATTTTTTAATTGAAACCGAGCTTTGAAGATTTTTCTTTTGGCCACTAGCTTATTAAACTTTCCTTGATCAGTGGTACATGTAAAAAATCATCTTTTTTTAAAAACTCTATTGCATCTTTAAGAGGGATTTTTTTCAACAAAATGTAATCAAATTATTTTTGATAGGGGTCATATAGGTCCATCCAGCCTCCTTTTAAGCTGCTCTCATTTTCCTTTCACCATGTTCAAGAAGTAGTGGAGGGAAATGAAGGGTAAAGGACTTGTGGCTCTGCAAGTTTCCGACATTTGACACAGTTTTATTCTATTACCCGTCTGCCCAGCTCGGCGTTGGCGGATGCAAACTTGGGCGTACGCGGGCAAATGCGCGTGCGTGTTAAACCGCGGCAGACTTTTCAGGCAAGGCCCCGTCAGCCTGTCAAGGTGGTGATTAGAATGGGTTGTGACACACGGATACGTGCTTCCTCACTTTCATAGACACGTACACACTCGCACACATCTCGCTGGCCGCATCGAGATGTTGTGGCCTGCAGCAGCATGCAAGGTCCAATGCAGTTCACCTCGTGTCATTGAGTATTAGAGTATGGACTATCTGTCTGGTTCATGGAAGAAACTCACACACTCTCACACACACACAGTGTCTTGTTGATTATGACTCTTACCATTATAGCCCAAGGTGAGTGGTTTTGCTCCTAGCTGATAAATACCACCCCCCTCCCATACATACACTCTCACTTTAGATGTACAGCGTGCTCTACATGCCATCCTCAGGCTTCACACATCTTTATTTTTTTCCTCCCCACTGCGTTTTCCACATATTTAAGCACACACACCTGCTCACTCACAAGAAATGCTTTCTTTCTCTCCCACATCATGCATTCACACTCTGCATCACGTCCAGCTTCTTTGTCCATTTTCTGTTTCCTTTACTTAACACACATACTCCTTTAAACACACATTCACTTTGTCTCTGTCGTATGCACGCACGCCGCCGCCGCAGCTCCTTTTCCTGTCACACACACACACAATCAAGCGACACTAAGGGAATGGGCAGACTCATTCCCCGTCTGGCCTCGGGACCCAGATTGATTGATAGGCGAGGCGGCGGGGCAGCAGAAATGAGTGAGGAATAGCAAATGGTGGCGCACGCTCCCACCTCCGCGCCTTGATGATATTGTTAAATTGGCTGTTCTCAGGCTAATGCTGCCGTTATGTCCACAGAATATTACCAGCTGCCCTGGTAATACAGCAGTGGGATGCAAGAAGTCCTGTTTCTGTCTATTTTTGAAAAGACCATATAAAGGGTGTCTCAACTAGCCTGTCATGGTGAGACCTATGTTTTTGTTCCTGGGCACGACCCACACAAAGGAATTGTAATTTTACCATATCAGGAACCTCATGAAACAGGACCCATGGTGGCTGCTGAAGGCGAGAGAGGAGCACAGACATTTGCGATGTATTTCTGCCTGCATTCTACAAAATCATTAATTCATGGCAGCATGTGCTCTCATATGTTTATCAGCAAGCTGCTTTTCTTGAATTTTAGTCGGGCGTCTGTGATCTGCGGGTTAAGTGCTTTACATAAGGTCGCCTCCACCTCAGCCGAAGCATTGAAAAATATCATTTATTCACATATCACAATTCAGATTACCTCAACCAGAACACAGACCTTCCCGTCACCTTTTTTTTGTTTTTTTCTTCTTCATTTTGCCATACAGGAAATATAAATTGTCTCCATGTAATAAATGATTCTTTGTGCCCTCAGGGTCATTTTTTTTTTTACTTTAACTGTTTTCATAATCATATCTCTTATAGCACATTTTCCTTATTAAACCATAAGTCACTCAATACATTATAATAAGAAGATTTTTATTTTTTTAAATGCAAAATAATTCTGAAAATTAACTGGCCATCAGAGCAAAAACTGCCTCGGCTATTACAGCTTCTAGTGTGTTTTTGTCTTTTGTAATATTTTCTTTTAGAGATTCTTATCTATAAAAAGATTTGAAAATGTTGTTACCGGTAAAAGATTATAAGGCTATAAAAATAATTGTCTTTTTTATTTTTACTCCTACGTGTTTACTCTACAGATTGTGAGATCTCCAGAGGCTTTAGCACTTCAATATATTGCGGGGTTTACACACCTGTGATGGTCACACAGTTTATTTTGCTATTTTTTTCCCCCTCTCAGCTATAATTCATGGTTTATGAACAAACAAGGTAGTGATCCGGTGGCATTTACAAGGCTCTGTGCTTTGTATTAGATCTGTGGTGGATGAGCTGGCTGGCCTGTCACTGGCCTGTTGTCTCACTCAGCCATCTGAATCTCAGTTTAGCTATCAGGCTGAAAGTCAGTTGGTTGTCTGCATGTGTCTATTTCTTTCTGACCTGACTGCAGCGTGGCGCGGTTTGTTTGTAAGTCTGCCTGTCTGCTTGAGTTTCTTGTGGAAGCTGAGTGTCATCCAGATGGGCAGAACGCAAGTCAGTCGGTGTAAAGCCAGTGTGGACTTGAATGTAAATTAATGGAAGGACTGTAGATTTTTTTTCTTCAATGTTTGAGCCACTTGCTTCCTTTTGCACGGTCAATGTCAATACAGCATTTGATTCAAATGCAAAAATTTCTTGCTGCGTTCTTTGAAAGTGATGATATACTATATCAAATACACAAAGCTTTCATTTTTTTTCATCATTTACAGCTATTAAATATGCATTTTTAAATTACAGAAATACACAGAAAATTCAAATGTAAAACTGAAACTGTGCTATTGATTCCATTTATTTATTTATTTGATCAGAGACCATGCATTTTTACAAAGAAAACATCTGCTGTACTGCATATAGAGTGTATAGCATGAAGCTTATTTTCAACTCCTGTCCCTGGTTGGGCTTTTATGTGGTTTAGCTGCACACTTTGGCAAAGTAGAGCATAAATCCTCCCTAAAAATTGCAAAATTCAAAAAGTTCAGTAATGAATCATCCAAACAGAAATATATTTTTTTTATTTCAGAGGAACCTCAGCCACGACCCACCCTTTTGGCTTCATTATCTGTTTTCCTCACTAATTAAAAAATGTGCTACATGTAACTGTCCCTGTAGAATGAGCTTTGATTTCTGCCAAGAATCTCTCGCTGTGCGTGTGAACTCATGGACTCGTCTTTATTTGGGAACTCTGAGCTGCTCAGTTGACCTACAAGAACTGGGAAAACACTGTCGAAATCAATGTTCTTTAAATGTATTTGCAGTCTGCTATGTGCTTTTGAAATACTCAGCAATTAAAATATTTTCCTCAACCTTCCCCAGATCAGCGTCTTTTCACAGCCGAGTCTCTGCTTTACTGTCGGCAGTTGAAAAGAACCGAGCTGTGCATGCATGTCAAGGACACTCAGAAGAATTTTGACACAGCTTTTCATTTTGAATTTAACTGTATCATCACACGAAAGATATATCAATGACTTTGTAGTTTTCTTGAATGAATTGTGGGTTAACAGACTAATGCATAGCAGGTGAATAGAAAAGGGTTTCCAGTTCCTAGATTGCTGAACCAAAGCGGACTTTGAAAGTGGACAGTGGGTGTTTGAATTTTAGAGTTCAACTATCTACGATATAGTATGAAATAAACAGAAATTAGAGCTCAAATAAGTGATAACTGTATATTTTGTAAAAAGCAACAAAATTGGCGATTTTGTAGCCACATATCTAGACTTTGTAAACATGAATGAAGGTTTTAAACAACTGGGAAGAGAGTTGCCGTTTGGATAAAGGAGGAGAGACGGTTGATTGGTTTTCCTGCCTCTGTTGTCAATCCTCCAGCCTTCAGCTTTTGCTTCAGAGACAGATCACTTTGTGCACAATTTCCCTGCTAATGATAGGGTGTTGGGGCAGGTATACGCATCAGTGGCGCTGGGGAGGTAAGTACCCATACTGATAGGTATAGAAGTGCAGAGACAGATACAGTAGTTGGGTGGCAGGCTACCTTCCCTCTCCATTGAGCTCTGTGTATCTTGGAGTCTGCTGCTAGCCTGCCCCTTGGCCGAGCCACTCTCCAACAGACTTCCTCTCAGTCTGTCACTCCTACTCCCTTCCTTCCTCATGCTCTGTCTTTTGCTTCTTCTGTTACCTGCTTCTCCCACTCCATGTTTTCTCACCTACTTTTCATTTGTCACTACAGAGTCAGATTACAGACTTGACTGTTTCCTCGCCTGCTTCCCCCACCAGCTGTTTTTTCTCAATCAACTGCAATATACCCACACATCTCCTTTGGGTTTGCTACTACTATGCGTAACACCTCATTTCAACACAACTTTGTTTGGTGTTCCCAGTTCTGTAGAATATATGGATTGAGCGCAAAACATACACTTCTTTGCAGATGGATGCAAACTTTGTGACAGACATGGGAAGAGGCTAATGTAATCAGGTTTATGCTGTGCAGTTTTAAGGAGTCTGCACTAAGAATTAGACTTTGACTTTATTAATCCCCAGAGGGAAATTCAGTTGTTACAGCAGCATGAATATTCGACAAAGGGGGTAAACAAAAGCAAAAAGACAACACAGAATATTAGGGTAGGGTATAAAATGAAGGTAAAATAAAGTAAGGTAAAAAAATATAGAAAGAAAAGGCAGAAAAATTTACAAGAACATACAAGGGAGATGCAGAAATGTGCACAGATCCCATTACAGTGACAGAAACGGGGGCAATATTGCATGATGAGAAATAAATGAGCAGGTTGTCCTTCAGTGTTGTGAAATTTGTTAACCAATGTATGCACAATGCATGTACGTTACACAGCTAGCTTGTGTTAAACTAACTGAAAACTTTGTAATGATGCATCTGCGCCATTTGATTGTCAGCATCTTTTCAGGCCCCACAGTGCAGCCTCCCTGAAATCCTCTGCTAAAGTTCACTTTTTTCAGCATGCTTGTTGCAAATTACGGAATAATAAAGCGTAAAGTGGAGTTTTGCAAACACATCTCGGAGGTCTCAATAGGAATGCATGGACTTCCAGTTGACATACAGGCACAGAGCTTTGTGAAAACGAGGCACAAGATTCACAGCTAAGAGCCACACACGGTGCCAGACGCCACCTGACACCTTTTCTTCCTGTGGTTCGGCTCGGAATTGCTGCAGTTTGCAATCTCTGTCTTCCCCCTCATACACCACATTTTCCTCAGTTCCTCTCCTACTTTCTCATCCTCCTCCCCCTGTATTCCACTCACCATTTATTCCGCTTGCCTTTGTCTCACTGACTATGTCAATCACCAAATAAAAGGCGAGATTAAAAGGGAAGATTGTTACATCCAGTCCATCCTAGCAGGACAGGCTGTGAATAGGGCCTCTGTGCCCGTCTGTCCCCATCCAGGGTTTCAATCCAGATGTTGTTGAAAATCAGTGCGATGGTATTGTCAGAGGGAAGTGGCTCCCTCAGCCCCGCTCTTCTCCTCATGTTGCACTCTGGCTTGGAGTTAAAAGTTTAATTGTGAGCAGACCTTTGCCATTTGTTTTCTGTGTCGGTGCAGCAAGAAGCGCTTGTGTTTGTTTAAAGATGAGTTCAGTTATTGCAGCTAATCCAGAAGGTATTGCATGCACTGCTTAAGACTGAACTCATTCCCAAAATGCTGCTCTGGGCCTTTTTGATTCCTGCAAGTGATCAAATTAAATGTTAGTGTGTTTTGATAGAAGTTATTCTGTTTTCTTTTTTCCCTTTTTTCCTCTTTTATGTGTTCCCTCTTATTTCTCTTCCTTTCCCCCCACTCTAACACCTTCCACATATCTTTTCAGTGTCCTACATCTTTCCATCTTTGCTCTGCTCTCCACCCTCCCTCTCTTCCACCTCCCCAGTTTGTTCTTGTTAACAGCCCCAGCAGGAGAGAGATGTGCTCCACAGACTGGGGTCTAGGGGGCCACAGCTGCCCAATCACAACCTGATTTATCAACCTCCTCCAGCTAGCCTGCATAGAGATACTGTTTTGCTCGCTTGCTTTGGTTGTTACTTACAGCCAGCAAGGCAGGTTGTTTGTATTTGTGGCTGCGCATCCTTAGGATGTGTCTGCCGTAATGAAATGTCTCTCCCTGTAATGTATCTCACCCACTCTCCAGCAGCTGAAGCCTGTCTTTGTATCCATCTTGCCTTTTTCTCCATACCAGGATATATTTACTGACATAAAGGATGAAGGGCTGACCGGTGATCCCAGCTGATGTTTGTTTTAGAAATCTCATCCACAACCACTTGATAACAGAAGATGAAGCCTTTGTTTTTTCTCAGTTTCAGTACATTTGTCCTTCACATCCTGTTTTCTTTTATTTTGTTTTCCACCATATTTCTCATGTTTCTCACATCGTCTCCGTGCCTCTTTTCCTCCCTCTGTTCGTACACCATGTCCACTTCCAGATGGAGACCAGATATTCAGACTTTTTATTTTTTATTTTTTAACTGATTTCAATGAAGTTCATTCTGAATTAATGTTTGTTTTTTTCCCTCTTTGTCCCACTTCTCTGACTTTTCCTCCCTCACTTTCCATTTCCACCTCTCTCTCTGCCTCTAGTTCAGTACCAGATGGAGATGATGCGTTCCCTGCGTCACGTCAACATTGACCATCTGCATGTGGGCTGGTACCAGTCCACCTACTATGGCTCCTTTGTCAGCCGAGCGCTGCTTGACTCTCAGTTCAGCTACCAACACGCCATTGAAGAGTCAGTTGTACTCATCTATGGTGAGTAGTACTACACACAAGACTGCGTACATGATGTGTTTTGCTTATGTACTGCCTTTTGTTTACACATTACACCCAAGTCACTGCATTTTCCACACAAAATAGTCAGAAAGTTTGGCCGTAGCAAAACATCAAAATCTATCTCTGACTTGTGGTGAAGGCAGGGGACACCCTGGACAGGTCACCAGTCTATCACAGGGCCACACTTAGAGACAGACAACCAAGCGCACTCACATTCACACCTACAGACAATTTAGAATCACCAATTAACCTCAACTGTGTGGGACGAAGCCGGAGAACCCAGAGAGAACCCACGCTGCACAGGGAGAACATGCAAACTCTACGTAGAAAGATCCCGGGTGTCCTCACCGGGATGCGAACCGGCAACCTTCTTGCTGCGAGGCAACGGTGCTAACCACTAACCACGGTGCTAACCACCGTTCCACCTTGCAGCCCATGATGAGTTTATAATCCTAAATTATTGATAAAAATCAAGACGTTTTATGGTAAACGTGACTTTAGTGTCGCAGATAAATGAAACCCATGTTCATTAAGTGCGTTTGAATAGCCAAGATGGGTTCAACCGTTGGTCAGTACAGGTAATGGTCAGATGAGCTGCTCTAATTCTTGGACAATCTATTACTATCACTTCCAGGAAATGTTTTATTGACAAAATAGTAAAAGACCAAGAATGCAGAGAGAAGATCCACTGCTTTATTGTTCACCTGTCGAACAGCCATTCACAGGTCATCACTAATGAAGGAGGCTAATGCTGTTGGAAACTGTTTGTAGAAGAGTCCTTGAGATCTACACTCTAGTTCCACAAAGAATTGCTGAATCTTCATGAGAGTGGGGAGAAAAAAAAAAACGAAACAAAAGCTCAGTCAGATTCACTATAGAAGGTCACGATTTGTTTTCTTTCCGTGGCACTAAAATTGTGTTTCTGCAAGGGAGTTGATTACAGTCATTTAGGGTTCATTGTCGTTCAGGTTTCAGCCATGATTAGACAAACTGAAGTCAAATTTAGTCTCTTTTATCAATAAGTATCCCAGAATAGGCCTGCCACTGAGAAGCCTTAAGATATTCCGCTGTGGTTCACATTCACAGAGTCTCAGCAATAAATCAGTCTGACAGATGTAGAAAAAGAAGTTGAGGTAAGCACAGATGTTTAAAAAAAACAATCTAAATCTAAATTAGATTTTTGTTTCAAGATAAATTTCCATGAGTATGTGCATCGCCATCAAGTGCGTTTCAAACAGACTGACAAGCTTGAAGAATATTTATAGAGATATTTTCTTTTCGTGCAGGTCTGCGATAATGCCATCTTATATCTTCCAAATCTGGGTGTAGATAATCTTCAGTCGAACAACAGGGTGGAAGGCCGCGGGAGGGGGAGTGCAGATGCAGTTAGGCACAAGTTCCCATCTAACACCGCCTCACAATAAAGTCTGGTGCCGCCTCGGTCGTGGGGATTGTGCACACGTCTGCAGCTCTTCTAAGGCCAACAGCAGAGAAGGCACAGACGAGCAGAAAACAGGAGGAAACGCAGGATTAATAAGCTAGCTAGTAGTCACTAACATGACACTAACACACATGATGCGTCTGCAGGTGATTCACGGTAAAAAAACCTTTAAGAGCTGCCCATAACTGCTGCACCACAAATGCCACCACAGATGGTCTAAGCCTTCAAATGGCAGCAGTATTAAAATTTACATGACAGAAAATTAAAACCTGTCACTGCTGAAAGGTGTGCATTTTAATTTCTCCGTGTCTAAATAAATGTTAATTCATTACCAGACCGAGTGCTCCCTGAGTGCAGAAGCAGTATATTAATACATTAATTAGGTCGATGACTATGGTAATTATTTGGTTTTTGATTATCTAGTTTCTGTGAGAGTCCTGCTGCTTATATTTATGCTTGTGATGCTCAAATGTGACCCACACATTAGAGACTTGTGCAAACTGTAATCACATATTGACACTGTCAGAATGCCAAATTGCATCAAGATAGCAGTTTCTGCCCGTATTGTATACTTCGTGATACCCTCCCCCCCCCCAGGTTTATGAACCGAAAAATTAGAGTAAAGTAGAGCCAGGGTGACACAGAAAGACTTACAAGCTCACTGACCTGAAATCACAATCTTTCATTAGAACCGCTCAGTGTTTATCCAGTCACTTCAAGTCAAGAGGGAGTCAACAAACAGAATCGTGACTTTTTTTAAAGCAGCTTTGAATTTCATCAATATCTCAGTGCTGCTGAGTGGGAAGGAACTCCCCCTGCCCTATTCTGTCTCTCCGAAATCACTTAAGGGTCATCGTTTTCTCACGTTGTACAAATCCAGGATAGACAACGATTAGGCTTAAACATTTCACTTATTTAACCCTCTGATCTAGTCTCACCAGCCAACCAGCGGGACACTCAGACAAGGCAGTTAGTCAGTCCTTTCTCATTCTAAATGAGGCTTCCTGTTAATGTCAATCAATAATGCAGCGCTTAACGGATCAAAGCCCCTCAAAGGAATTGACATTATCTCTGTTTAAAGTCAAAGGGAAAGAAAATTGATTTCTTTTTTGTTCTCTTTGTCATTAGCTCAGTGGTCATTTTATG
Source organism: Stegastes partitus (assembly GCF_000690725.1). Classification (NCBI taxonomy): domain Eukaryota; kingdom Metazoa; phylum Chordata; class Actinopteri; family Pomacentridae; genus Stegastes; species Stegastes partitus. The sequence continues at coordinate 447,961 of NW_007577816.1, forward strand.
CCGATGAATGAATCAATCATGTGGCCAACTGGCGGGTTAATAGCTTCCGTCCAATGGCTGCTCAGAATTAGAGTGGGTTGTTAAACCAATTGGTTAAATGTGTTCGCTGCGACGGCGCTTCTCTAACGTGAGGTGAGCAGTTAAGATGGCCAGATGCAGAGCTTAGTGCAGATCCAGAGCTTTTGTCAGGGGCGATGAGTACAACCAGTTGGATTTAAAACCTCATTAAAAGCAAGCTTTTAAGTGGTACTGTTTACCCATTTGTAAAAGTCATACAGAATTGATTATTCTGTTTGATTATCTGATGGAGTGTCTATATTTTCCTTGAGCTGGTTCATCATTTTTTTTTCTCAGTAAATCGATCACAGTTCTTGAAACGGAATTTAAACATAAGATGAGACCAGTTTCCTTCAGATGTAAAGGAGTGCTATCATCATCCTCAGATACCCTCTACGGAATAAGTACCCCTGAAATTTGATTTCTCACTATTTTTTTGTTAGGTACATCAGTGAATGTCTGGTCTCCATCTGGAACTGGTCCACTGCATTCGTTTGTCCTGAAGCTGCACTGTCAACTTGCCTCTGGGTTGTTTTTGTGCACTTGGTTATCTAGGTTTAGTGCCTTCTTGGCGTTTGCAGATGAAATACAAAAACAAACCCACTGTTCTGTTTAACCAACAGAACTACTGCATATGATGCTGTGTGCACCACGTGGTAGAAGCGAGCCTTTATTGGCAGGGAAAGACAAAGGCCTTCAGTCAGCGAGCTTCCTATGGATGTAGAAGAGTTACCTTGAACGAAGTGTTGCTATCACCAGCCATTCTCAGTGGAGATGGCCAGCATGAACTGAGATTAGCTGTCAACTGTCAGTCTTGTTTGGGGCTGGCTAAGCTGTAGGCAAACGGCCTGTCGCAGTTGGCTGTTGGGAATGGAATAAGTTTGAGTAGAATTTCTGGTCAACTCTAGTTTGGTGGCTGTCAGCCTGTTCAGTCCGAGCCAGTATTCCCACTCTGTTTTTCTGCAGGTAGCACGAACAAGGAAATGGAATAGAGTTAGACGGCAGAGCTGATGTAGATTATTTTACCTGTTGTTGCTGTTTTTAATATTACTTTAACTTGAGTTTGTCGAATTGATTCTATATAGGAGAGTGTGATTTTGCAGTACAGAGCAGAAGACGCTCCGCTGATTCGAATGTGCACAGATTTCAAGCCTGTTGAGAAATAAAGTTTTCTGTCCTTAAAGTAGAGAGATGATATTAACTGACAAAATCAATCAAATAAGAGATCTGATGGGAGGCACTTTATATTCCATTATTGATTTTCTTTTTTCTGGTAGCTGCTCTCCAGATAGCATTTTTTTAAACATGATTTTGTGTTTTACTTGTTTTCACTTCTGACATTTTTTCACAGTCTGCTAGAAACTGTTTTCATTTTAGGAAATTAGAATTACAGATAATATAGTGATTTTGGCTCATGATGGTGGATATTGTGTTGAGCGGAAACACTCTACTGTATTTCATGCATGGGAAAGAAGCCTAATTATTACGGATGTCATGTCATGCTAAATTCCATTTTCAGATATAGTAGTTAAGTTTGGCTTTCCTTATTGGCAAGGGAATTAACAAGAGAGTTTGTAAAATCTCTAACTTGATCATTAGGCCTTAAACAACATCTGAAGGAAATGGTTGAATCTTGGGGAAATAGGGTTCTTCATGTGCAATACCACTGAAAGATCTAAAGATTCTTGTGCCAAAACATTTCGCTACTTTGAAATGAAGTGACCTGTACTATAGTGTTATGTTCAATTATCATCCAGGGATGTTGTACAATGTGAAAAAGTGAGCTTGACTCTTTTGCATCATTATATTTTGTGTTGCTTCGAGGGAACAACTTTGATAACCAGCAGCAGCAAATTAGGATACAGCATTGGACTTGAGGCAGACAGTGGGAAGCAGTTGCCCACAGGGTCAAGCAGGAGACTTGGACCCAGAAGCTTGTTAACTGGAAAAATGTGGGAGCCAGAACGTAAATGATGAATGGTCTCAGCTAATTCGATCATCTTCAAGGTGTCCTTTTGCAAAGCACTTAACCGTTGACTTTCCCAGTGGTTTGTGAGACACCCGCACTGGACAGCGAGGACCACGGCACTAAGGCATCACTGTATATTACTAGGACAACTGTACTCACTTGGGACCCCTCATATATACATAAATATAGGACCCAGAGAGCACTGTGTGTCAGAAGATAATGGTAATATTTCTACTTGCCCCTTTTTACTTTAAATCTACTAGACACAACCCAGAGTCAGTGCTGACTTGCATTTTTTTTTATAACAAAACTGAACATATAGTAGACATCTGATGTGTAATTTTGTATATCTGTAATGGATACCAACTAAGTGAAAGCCAGGATATATGTTTGTTGCATTCAAAGCATGTGATTTGAAGAACAGTGAGGTTTTCTTCTTCTTCTTTGTCTTTTTAAACTGTCATCTCTCTGTCTCTCATTCTAGATCCCATAAAGACGGCCCAAGGCTCCCTGTCTCTCAAAGCCTACAGGCTTACCCCAAAACTCATGGAGATCTGCAAAGAGAAAGATTTCACACCTGAGGGGTGAGTAGTGTAACAGCAGAACACACAGGAAGACACTACCACGACTACTTTCTTGATCAAATGCCCACATAAGTGCAGATATTTACAAATGAATCATTTTTTGCATATATATATATATAAATACATGGACTCGTATTGCTTGTAGGAATACGGAATACTTTTTTTTTTATTTTTTACTTTTTTACTTCTGGTTATTCAGTGGATGTAAATACGGGCTTGCACGTCCACTGGGGAGGCATTTAGTAGTAGTTGGAGATGGATGCTGATGATGATGATTTATCAGCTTGCCCTTCCCCGTCAAACAAACGTACCATGTTTACGCTTTTTCTGACCCCAAGGCTTATCGTAATTGCATTTAAATTGCAGCTAAAAATGAACGTAATGAGGGGACCGTTTTTCCAGGCAGATCAGGCTAGTCCTGGTGCACCTACTCATACATGCATAAACGCACACATGAGGGCACGAGGCAAATGCAAGCTTAACAGCCCAATGACACAAGTCCCAGTGGCATCAGACTGCTGCCCATTCAGAACCTTCAGATATACATTTTTAAATCCACTAAAAGCAAGTGGATTTGCAGGGGAGGGAGGGAAATTTAACTGCATCATTTCATTTCTCTTTCCCGTTTCCTCTGTTATTTCTCCACCTGTGTGTCTCACTTGCCAGCCACTCTGTTATTGACCCACTGTGTTTGGCCCAGAGTCAGGATCCTTCTCATTTCTGCAGCTTTTCATTAGTTCCTATGATTTATTATGGCTCCAATCTGTAGCTATCAGTGTTCCCAATAAGCCCATGATTGAAAGAGGGCAGCTCAGGCAGGAAAGGACAATATCACCACATCACAACCATCTTGTCTCTATCCTATTATTTTCAGAAAGACTAGAAATCTGAATATCAATAATGTTTTATTTTCTCCAAAAGATGCAAAACTTCAAAAGTGTTTCATTCTCGCCACACTACAATGCGCAGCCCCTTTCATGTTGGCGTATTTGATGTTACATAAGCTTGCATATATTGTGCACCTTTTCTGAAATGAAAGGCATGGCTAGATGAGTGTTGAATAGACCCATCCCTTTGAACTGCCCTCCAAGTCCACTGGGCTATAGAGGCAGTGGTCAATAGCATCCACTTCAGCACACAATCTGAGGCATCAAATTAGTCTGCCTGCGGAGTCAACCTTTGGCTTTGTCCAGCGGGGCCCTACTTGGAAAGAGCATGGCATTAAGTGTCAAAGTCCAGTATGGGTGAGCAATTTGTCCTGCCCAGAATGTGCCGTCCCTCTGTTTCCTCATAGACACCTTTTTATTTTTTATGACTCTACAGGCATTTGAAAAGGTCATCGTATGCAGGAAATATTTTTTAATGCACCCCAGATTGATAATTATGCCAAAATCTTTACCAAACAATATTTGTATCGTTATGGATTTTCCCTATAGGTCGATGTTGTCCATAGTAATTTCTGTCCATACCTGCTCAGAGCCTGAGGCAACGTTGTCCACTTCCGTTGCCTCCTCTTAAAGTCGGCCTGAGGTGTGATGCGCCACCTCGAATACAAAACAACATTTATAAACGTAACTTATCACAATCAAACGATGCTCCACACTCCTATTTATCGCAGAGTCAAGCATTATATAAACATCTTTGTTTCTGCTACAGTGCACATGCTAGATTAATGCAGCGAGTGTATTGATCCCATAACAAGCACAACACATTTAACAAGGCAGCCTCGGACATATACAGACATTAGTTTGTAGCTCATGCACTGTGCACAAATGACAGGCTGAACTAAGGCAGTCAGTCAGTGTTATTAGATTTATGTGAGACATTAAGTAAAGGGTGAGGTTCCATTCAATGTTAACAGGCCTTTGTCAGAAAGAGAGAGAGAGAGAGGGAGAGCGGCGCTTTTAGCTCACGACGAGAATGTAGAGATGGTTAAAAATCAGCCAGTGCCTTGTGTCCCTGTCGGCGAAGAAGAAAAAATTACACAAGCTTTTGAGGCCAACGTTGCTCTAAGGGAGGCGATATTGATAGCTGGTCCTAGATATCAAAATGCAACATTCATAATCACATTATCGATTTGGCTTTTATATTGCTGAGGTTCAGTTTACTGACAAGCACCCAGCAAGTGGTAAAAGTACAATACTCTGTTTGTAACTTTTTGTTGTAAGAAGTGCCAACAGGAAGTAAAACTTGGAAATGAGCCAGAAGCAGAACAGAGGATGTCTGCGTTTAAAAAAGAAACCGATTTCACCACTTGAATGCAAATGAGTCGCAGCAGAACAACTGTTAACCCCAGCCACTCTGTCTTCGCTGAAAAAAAAGTGGTTTAAAATGGCTCCGGAGCAGAGAAGGTTTTTCTGGGCATTACAATTTGTTTGTCAAAGATTAATTTTCACCACCGATTCACACCCTTATGTGCTGTGTCATACAAGCTGGCCCCCTTGGAACCATTTGATATCTCAGAGAGAAAATAATAATGTTTCCTCTGGTTATAGTTTAAACGTGTGGCTGTGTGTCAGCTCAGTATTAAAAAAAATAACAGTGGTGTCTTGGCAGTGTGGCTGAAATCCACATCAGAATATTGATGAGACTTTTCCAATGTTTGTACAGACGAGCGAAATATTCAGTGGTGTAAATTTACATACAGAAATCATAAAAATATTATATGGAAAGTCAAATGGTTGACTCTGATTATTAGAATGTACATACTATAGCATCACGGGTAATGGAGAAATCCCTGAGTTGCCATTTACTTTGTCGAGTGCAGTATGTTTTAAGTTAATTGCATGCATGCTCCAAAAAATCTGAGTGACTGCGCTGAATGTGAAGGTATGGTATGTAATTCTACTCTAACACGTCGCCTCCTGCTTCTGTCTCCTGTAACGTCTCTCTCTCTCTCTCCCCAGCCTGAAGAAAGCCAACATCGGCTTTGAGCATATGTTCGAGGAGGTGCCCATTGTCATCAAAAACTCCCACCTCATCAACGTACTGCTGTGGGACCTAGAGGACAAGTCCACGGTCGCCGACAAGCACGAACTGCTCAACCTCTCCAGCAGGTCAGACATGAGCTCATGCAACCATTTACCAAAAGGGCCAGGTACCTTGGTTGTTAAAAGAAAAAAAAAAAAAGTGTGTTATTTCAAACTGGTTTTTCCTCAAGAGACAAAAAATGTAAAAATGTTCCTAAATGGTCTTGTGGGGGTTTATCAACATCTGTCCTCCAACCTTCTGTCCTGCTGGACTGTTTTTAATCTGATGCTGACATTGCAGGGAACTTGTAGGTGATGGAACAGATCTAGCTGCTGTGAATTAGTTTTCTATGTAGACCTGATCTTGCATTCAAAAAATAAAATCCATTCCTACTGTTTATTTTCAGAGTTAATGCTCCCTTTTGACGTAGCCTGCGAATTAACAATCTTACAATGTACATAAAAAGATCTGCATAGAATTAGAATTGTAGGAAGCCTTTTGATCTTGGGACTCAAAAGTCTTTTTTTTAAAAAAGGCAAATTAATGAAAGTTTTACATGTTCCCAGACTTCATCTTTTAGTTTCAGCTCAAAATGCTGCAAAAATGGCTTATTTTTCCATAATTGTGTAACCTCTGTTTTCGCTTTGGTCTAATGGGGCTGTTTTAGTGTCTTTAGCTTTAAATACAGCCGGGCTGCTGCTGCTGCTGTCTATGCCCCTTTTCCAGTAGAAGAGACTCTGCGTCTGCCCTGTTTAGTGATTGTTAAAGCAGAGCGAAATAAACGGGAATGTGTATGTGAGAATAAGACATTCTGTCGCTTTCAATATATCTCTGAGCGATCATTTTACGTGTAAACGTAGCCAAATTCACAGCACAGCCATTGTCCGTGTCGCTGTATGGTGATTTTGATGGGAAAGGTTGCCGTTGTAAAATCTGCGTTTTAACAGTGCAGATTAACAGCTTGGACATCTGGAAATCCAGTGACTGCTGGAGAATAGCTATTTGGGGAATTTGGCTATAATAAAAAGCACTAAATGTGCGCACATAGAGCAGGAGAGAAGCAAACAGCTGTAAACACCGACTGAGATTAGGTTGCATTGAAGCACAGAAGGCAGCATTTAAATACTGTAACAAACTTATTGGTTTCAAATCGTTATTGAAGTTTTCACCTTTTCCACAGAGCTCTGACCTGTGGGTATACAGTCGAAGCTAATGGTAACGTTGGTCGCACAATGTGTTGTCATTATGGATTTTCCAGTCTTCCTATTTCTGTGAGGACCTTGCCCTTGAAAAACAAAACAAGTCAATGGTTATGAAGGCTTGTGTTTACGCTAGCAGCAAACAGAATATTTGCCGTGCTTTGGTCGTAGCAGTGAGGGAGCAGGATCATGCTAATTTTGAGCTTGATGACTGTTGGTTCCCTAGTTTCTATGTAGAACCTGAATAAAATTCTTACCCACTTGCAAAGCTGGGAGGCTTTCTAGTTTTGAGGGGCACCAGAGGAATCGGCAGTAGTAATCATCTTTATATTTTCAGAGCTTTCATTTCACACCTTCATTTTTATCAGGCATACAAAACACAATACAATTTTAACCAAATGGAACCTTTAATGACACAGTAAGGTCATTAACAATCCTCTTGGTGTCTCATGAGCCTCTGTGGACAATCTACAATCAAATCCAGGAAAATAGGTTATTGATGGAAATTGCGTCACCCCGTACAATAGCACACTGAACAAATTGCCAGCTTAATTTGATTCATTTGCACATAGTTACCATAATGCCGTGAATACTCTCCTGAAGAATGCAGGCAGTTCTTAAAACCTTCTCGCAAGCTTTGAAACCACATCATGGTATCTCTTTAAGCCTGCGGGCTGCTTTCACAGACATGACTTAAAGCTTCTTCTAAATTAAAATTGATTTGACATTAGGGAACTCTCGGGCATTAATCTGTGTCTTCTTCACTGTTCTAAAAGGTACCAGATTGGAAGAAAGAATAAGCAGTTTATTGATGTATTCTGCCTTTATGCTTGCCCCCCCTACACCTAACACCACCCCGCCACCATCAGCATGCATATGCTGTATTTCAGATACTGCTCAGGAAGGTTGGTATAATGTTATTTTTTATTATCACAAATAAGGACCAAATCCAACAATTAATTTATCGAGCAGGGAGATTGTTTATGTAGCCAATGCCCACGCTTCTGTGCGATTGTCTTTCAAAATCTATCAAACAGCCATATTGTTGCATTGGATGACATATTTCGCAGCTAAAATGAATGCAGCTCAGTCAGGTTTACCCTGAAATAGCACCGTGAACTAATAACAGCGACAGCATTTTTGATCTCTGGAAAGTAAATGCTCACAGAAACTGGTCTGTGCTTTCCCTTCTTTGTTAGTTTGCTTTACCATTTATCATCAGCTGCAGAAATGGCCACTGGAAAAGTGCCCGGTCTGGGTCAGACTCGGATCATTTTGACATGGTTAAACATGGAGCTGATAATACTCATAAAGAAAGGTCAGACTCAGTGCATCTGCAATGTCATGTAACGGCGAGCAGAAAATACAGGCTGAAAACCATAAACTACACAGTCCGTGTTTGTTACGATGAAGGAATGTGTCATGTAATGCAGCACAATGGCTCTTTTATGTGTGTTTTTATTAGTTTCAAGAGGATAATGGAGTTCTGTGGAACACTGGCATAAGTTATATGAGCCTGTAGTTGCGCATACAATAGCTGTAAACAGGATACATTCTTTGTTGGTTTTGGTCTTTTCATTGAAAGTGTTGGCAATAATAAAAAGATTAAAATTAACGCCATCCTAATCCTTTAAACCTTACTTTAAAATGATTTCACTGTCGTGCCAGATGGGTAGGTGATACAATATCAGGACATCTCAAAATGTGTTCACTTGCCAGTCATTGAAATATTTTCCCTTGACAGTTGAAGATTTCTTCCTGTATGGTGGATCTTTTAGAGATAAAGCAAACTGACAGTAATTTATTGTTTGGACAACTGCCGACAACCATATTCTAGTTCTAGACATGTTTGACCACTTATCTGATTTCACAAACCTGTACCCTGGGGATATTATTGGATGTTTGATTACGATATCCAGTCCTAAACTAGGTACAACAAATGCCATGTCTAAATGTCACAGCACATTTATTCAGAAATGTCTCCAAAAGCAGGACCTGCCATCATACTTGGTCTTCCATCACTAATGAGCACAATACGAACAAATACCACCCCACCATATCAACTCACAGCCTGGCTCTCTACGTTTCGCATTTATATCTCAGAGGCTCTCAGCATCAGTCTCAGGAGAATTTATCAGCAATCATTTATGGAGATAAACCGCTGCAAGTGGAGCAACAGCTGTGAAGCTGCTAATCAAAAAGCTTCCCAGGGGCAGGTGTGAGAAATTAGCACAATAACGACTCAAAGTGCTGATTTACACACTGTTACGGCACAAAACACACTTTGCTCACTTGTACACTGCAGTGAAGCACATCAGGAGTTGTTGTGATTGTTCTCATCTGTGTCTTTTAACACAAGTAAGCTATGACTTAATGAAGACTACTGTGTACACAACTCTGTTCAATTCAGTTTTAATTATAAAGTGCCCAGTCGTATCACGTCATCTCAGAACACTTGACCTAGTAAGGTCAGGACCTTACAGTATTATGGGGAGAAACCCAACAATTCTCCCTCGAGCAAACACTTGGCAGCAGTGGGAAAGAAAAAACTCCTAACAGGAATAAACCTCAGGCAGAACCAGAGTCTGGGTGGGTGGCTGTCGACTTCGATTGGTTGAGGTGACAGAAGAGCGGCGAGAGGAAAGAGGAAAGAAACAATAAATAATAAACACCGGGCAGGTTGGTGAGACCAATAACCTCAGATCAGAAACATGCAGCTGCAGAGCCAGAGAAACCTGCAGAAAGGTGCAAGGGGATGGAGGACAGAGAGGACAAGATGCAGAGTTAATCACACGCAGTAGTGGCATATAAATGTGCGCGAGTGGCCGACCAAGCTTCACACTAATACCAGTCATTTGTTACAAATTGTCAAATAGGCTAAAGGAGAATAGCTCACCTTTCTTGCATATTGTCCCCCCTTTTTTCAAATTACTACTCTGAAGTTGAAACATAGCTTTTGATATCGCCTGAAATGGGGCAGAAGCAGAGCAGCCCTCCCCATAGGTTTCCCGACATGACCGCAGATGGGATGTCTAGCAAGATGAAATTGTTTCCTGAAGTTGTCAGACTGCTGCGCAGCTCCGTCCTTGTATTGGATTGTGGCGTCCATCTCTCTACATCTTCTGCTGACAGCCCCACCCTTTCCTCCTCATTTCCACCCCTTCAAAAAAGTAAACGATAATGGGTTTTATTTAATGTTTTTCCTTTTGTCTCATTTTCCAATCTGCAACCTCATTTATCAATGTCATCTACGTCTAAGGCTGAGTGAGTGCAGTTTCACTCTGGCGACCAGGGTTGTTCTTACCACAGATGATGATGTTGATCGTGGTGATGGATTGCATGAATGTAAATTCATCTATGTAGCCCTTTTTTCGCCTCAAACAGCCTTGAAATGTCGCTATATTTGCAATGTTACAAAGTCAACTATATTTATGTCAGGTCACGATGCATTTCTTGTGTGAACCTCTTACATGGTCCGCTCACATCCCAGAAACTGTCTGCTGTGGAGAGACGCAGACAATGAATTGTGAAGCATCATCCTTTAAACTTACATATTTGCTTTTTCCTTTTGTCAAGTTGTTCAGTCCGATCTCTCCTGCCCTTGTCTGATCAGTATATTTGGCCTTCTGTGTTATAGTGTTGGACAGTGAGCGAGTATGTAAACACAACTTTCTGCGCTACTAGATCACGCTGAAATATGAGAGTAAGGGGCCTGAGTGCAGGTAGACGGGAGAAGAATTGTAAAACTTAACTGAAGTTAGGCAAGTAATTTAGGTGGAGGGAAATAACTGGAATAGGGTCACATTGGAGGAAGTGACAGAAATGTTGCTGTGAATTGGAAAGAAATGACTACAGTTGATCCATTGAGATAGACTTTAAGAGGAGGTATTTTTGTGCAGACGCCAATAATAGTTCCTTCTCTGATAGTTCCATCTCCTTTTTGCACGGAAATAATGATAATGGGCAGGAAGCATGGATAGATGGATTTAAGCCGAAAACGAATGGGCTATAGGGTATTCAGTCACATAAGGTTTCGAAGTTTCCCAGACGCAACAAAAATCCATCTGAAAATGTCATTTTAATGCATGCTTTTATCTCTGCATTTTTTACCAAGATAATACCAGACACTTATGCTGGGACATTGTTAGATGTAGTGGATTTCATGTCCTCTTTTAAAGCAACTTATTCAGCTACAGAAGCAAGCCAGCAGTCCATGTTGTGCCGTAGTCCATCAGTTAAAAAGGCTCCATCAGAACAAAACGCTCATTCTAAGAATGGAAGTCATTTCCTTGGCAGCTTTGTTAAGCAACTCCCCTCTGAACTTTCAATTTACTGAAGGTCAGCCAATTTTTTTTTGCTCAGACATCAATACAGTTTTAGAGTTTGTCCTCTGTTGTCCTACGTGAATATGAGCATGTGGGCGCGAGCACACATACAGTACACTGTTTGGGCTGCCACTGAACCAGACCTTAAAACAGAATGAGTGATGATAGGAAATCCCTAGATAGACTTTGATTTCTAATTCAGTATTGATCGGAAAGCTCGCTGACCTGCCTGAATAATTTAACCCTTTGGAGTTTTATGGCCAGACATTGCGTAGTGTAGAGTGCATTATTCAGTGTGTAACTTAAACAACCATGTGTAACTATTAACATTAAATATTTGAGTGTCTGGGAAATAAATCTAAGCAGTAGTGTGCCTCTCTACTACAGTCAGGAGTACAGGCATATGGTAAAAACTGAACATGCTCACAAACAGCTTGGCAGACTCCATCTCCCTGAAAATGACAGTGAAATGTGGTAGAAAACTGTTTTTAAAAAAGTAGTGTGTGGACTGTGTGTGTGTTTTTTTTCTTCTTTTTTTCTTTTTGTTAAATCAAGTATTTTAATTCTGTCAAAATGTCTTATTGTTCTCATTTGCTGCTGCACAAGCTCTCCAAATCTCACACAGTCACAATCAACAACAAAGGACACTGATAACTAAATGAAACAAAATCCAGTACATTGCACCAAATCACACACAAACAGACACACACACACGCACACACACGCTGTCTAGTTCAAGCATTTGACACATCCATAAACGACAGATGTTTTGAAGGATCCTGCACTGACTAAATGATTTCCTTTGCATATATTATGCATGCACACCACACAAATTAGCTACCATATTGCTTGATGAAATAGTCTTAAATGGGCTTTCGTCAGCAGAAATCAATTCTGACACAGTCAGAGGGACACAGTAGGAAAGTGTTATGCTGAGATTTGGTCCTGGGCCATCAGTTTTCATGTTTACTGTTGTGGGTTGACAAACTGATCACACAACAGTCCTCACAGGCAAACATGACTGTACTGGAAATAGTTGAGGCAGTCTAGATTATGGAAATGACTGCAGGGTTGCTGAACATCATGCACTTTTCATGAGATGTTTTTATTTTGATTCAAATTTTTTAAAAAGTGAAAAACTTAAAGTAGTTTAATCTGACTAGAGCCTATTTGCTGTATTCATCTGTATACACATTGTGCATGAAAGTCTGGTGTACAAGGGCAAAAGGCAAGCATACAAGCAAATTATTTGATCACCTGAATTAACACTCACCTCACGCAGATGCAAAATGGCAACATAGATAGTGTCACAGTTAGTCAAGGCATGTTAGCCTGGCACTATAAATCTTCATCAGCAGTGCTCATACAGTTATCAGCATGCCTGTGGTTAGGCACATTAAGTTTCTCTCTGTGTGCATGCATGTTTACATGTAAATGTAATTAAGGTGTTTGCAGTTGATTGGCAGCTGATAATAAGAAAATGGTTATAAGCCTTTAGGATGAGCATATATTTTGAAAATGTGGGGTTTGTGAATTCCATGCATGTTTAATTCCTGTTGTGGTCCACAGACTTTATATTTGTTGCCTTTTTGGTAACACTATGCTTAAACACAAGCAGCTTATAGTAAAAATGCAAGAGTCAAGTACAGTATTGAAATCCCCTAATTTTTTGCAGGATACATTTATTAAATAAAATCTTTTTTCCACCGTCCTAATGTCAATAACCTTTAATGACAAATTGAAAACGTGTCTTTAGAAGTTTTCGCCAACTCATTCAAAACGCCCAGACTAAAATCTCTCCCTGCAAAAGGTCTGAAAGTACTTAGACCTTTTGCAGTGGCACTCCAAATTGTGGTTACATGCATTCTGTTTACTTTAATAAGACTTGAGATCTGTCTAGAACCTCTGTGGAGTCCACCTGTGGCAAACAGAATTGACTTAATAGAGCTTAGAAAGGCACTCGACTGTGTATAGAAGACTCAGGATTCACAGTGTTCACGTGTCAGGATAAATCCCAGTGTGAAGTCCAAGAAACTCTCTTTAGACCCCACAATATAACTGTTGTAAATGATAAATTAGAGGTGGAGCTGAATCCCAGGACAGTGTTCAGCAAATAAAATTCTTTCGTTTTTCTGTTGCACCTGCAGTATATGAAGATGAGTTAACTTGACCAGAAGGACGAGATCAGGAGTGGCAGTATACCAGCTAGTTCACCTACTTGCTTCACTTCTCAGTCAGCCCGTGTGGCACACAGTTGCTGGTATTACACTGGAGCAATAGAGTGCTGTTTAAAGTGATTTCCTTTTCAGTTATGTTTTTGGTTATACATGTTTGTTGCTGAGGTTCTGAAAAACCTTATTAAATTGCAGCGAAGAACACAATAGTTAAACATTAATATCCTAAAATTCAAAGTATAATGAAAACAAGGTTGCTAGGTCTACCCACTTTCCACTTTTATTCAAATACAAAAACTATTTTGCTGTGTCAACAAATAGTTGTTGGCTCTCTGCACTTCCACTGTTGTTCAGAGGAAGGGTAGAAAACCATTTGTAAAGATTTAAGTATTCCTGGGAGCACAGTGGCCTGAATAATTGTGAAACTAAAGAAGTCTGAAACCACTAGGAGTCAATGAAGAACTTAATTGAAAGCATGAGGGAAATAACTGCAAGATCTGATGTCTCAAAAACGGAACTATTCAGGCTGAATTTTAAGCACTGTGACTGTGGAGAACACCAGGCGCTGCTATATCATCGGTCTAATATCATCACCACAGCGAAACACGGTGGTGGCAGCATCATGACGTGGCGACACTTGTCAGCAGCTCGGACAGATGGACACATCAGACGTGGGGAAAGCGTGAATGCAGAGAAATACAAAGGGTTCTTCGTGTAAACCTGCTCCAGAGTGCAGAAACCTAAGACTGGGGCGATGGTTCACCTTTCAACATGGCAGTGAACCAAAGTATAAAGCCAAGAGGGCTTCAGGACAAGTGTCTGACTGTCCTTTAGTGGCCCAGCCAAAGCTCAGGATTCAAGCTCAAGGAACATGTGTGGAGAGACCTGAAGATAGCACTTCACAGACGCTTTCTATCCAATCTGATTAAGCTTGACAGGATTTGCCCCAGAAGAATGGGATAAACTGCAGAAATCCAGGTTTGCAAAGCCTGTAGAGACTTAGCCAAGAAGACTGAAAGCAGTCATTCCTGCCAAAAAGGCCTCTGTAAAGTAATGAATTGAGTGACTGGTTTTAAGTGATGCTTTATGGGGAAAATTCCAAATTCATTATTTAAATTTTAAAATAATATTTCTTCAGAAACTTTGCAAAAAGTAAAAGCAAAGTACTTTCTAAAAGGAGCCGCATTTACATCTCATTGAAATTGCAGAGAGCTGAAGAATTAAATACAAAACAAATTGATAAGACGAATGTGTACTGCTCAGGTCATTTCTGGTCTTGGGGGACATGAGTTTCTCAAACCAAACCAAGGCAAAAGTTACTGTTTTGTTTTTCATTTAAGACTTTGGTGGAGTCTAAGAAATTGAGGTTGACTTTCTTGATGATTTTTTAGCTTGTTACAGAAGACAGGAAGCGTGAGGAGCCGGAAGAGAAAGAGAGGAATATTGATTTTTGAAATTATTAATTGAAAAATCTCACAGCAGAGGGGAAAATAACTAAAACCACACGAAACACTTTCCACTCTTCCTCCGCATATTGACACAAACAATGAAACACACATACAACACAGTTACATCAGCACAAGTGTGCACACAGCCAAAATATACACAGTGTTGGCAGTTCTTGTGGGTATGGTTGTCATTTAAATAAACAGTAAGAGTCTGCTTTCCCACAGTACATGCTGCATTATGTAGCACCCAAACATTCATAAATGAAACAATCTAACTCCACAGAGGAAAGTACAAGAGGGCTACAACGTGAAGCACAACACTGCAGCCCTGTCAAGGTTGAACTTAAGGCAGTAGTGAGACATCCTGTTAAAAGTGGGGCTCATGGGAGGAGGGAGAGGAGCAACGCTGGTAGCGTTGTGTTGTGAGTGTTGTCAGCATGGCAGTGTTGGGAAGAGATGAGGGATGTGATACCAGAACACAAAGATGTAGTAGAAGGGCAAGAGGAAAAGTCCTGAGGTCTGAGTACTGTCAAAACTCCAAGCAAGGGGCTTCATGACAGATGTCTTTCAGGGTAGATGAGAGCAACATGTCTGGTCGGGAGTGAATTCAAAGATTAGCTCAGAATAGATGGGAAACATAGACGATATGTCTCTGAAGGGATGTCCTCAGCTTGGACTGTTTTCAAATCAATGTGCATTGTGTGCTTTAGTATCAAAGGAAGGAGGATGAGTCTAAGAGGACATTTTTGACATTATCTGAGTTGACTTGAATTTCTTTAGAAGAGAAGTAACTCCAAGAGACCGGGTGCCAACATGTGATCTGTATTTAAAAGCTTTATTATAATTGCATCATATGGTTTTGCAATTACACCAGTTATTAATAAGTGTTAATGCCTGCATTGGCTGGCCAGAGCTGACAGACTTGCCAACAGAGATGGCACATTTGTGCAGGGCCTGCCACAAGAAGCAAGCAACAGGCCTTTGACACTCTATTCAGCAGCAAAGACCTCAGGAAGCATACCAAATTAGGGATTCCTCTTCCAGGACTAACAGACTAACAGGACAGCTGTGGCTCAGGAGGTAGCCCACATCCACATCATCCACAGGTGTTCAGTCTCTGGCTCAATCCCCAGCCCCTCCTGGCCACTTGTTAAAGTGTCCTTCAGCAAGACTCTGAACCACAAATTGCTCCTGATGGCCGGGGCATGGTGTGTGATTGAGTGCACGGGCGAATGAGAGCCAAAGTGCTCTGGACAAAATCGCTATATCAAAGCATCAAACAGTAAAATTTAATTAAAATGAAATAGTGAGCAGCTGAGTGAGCCGTAGTGGCCCGTGAAATGTGTGCACAGTGCATGTCACTGCAGCTCACAAGTGCACATGGCATTACAAGAACTTTTTTGAATGACATTCTGACACTTTTTTTTTCTTCCTCCAGCAACCACTTGGAGAAGAGCCTTCAGCTTCTGATGGACAGAGTGGATGACATGAGCCAAGACATTGTCAAATATAACACCTACAGCCGCAACCTGAGTAAGCAACAGCAGCAGAAGCACCAGGTAAATCTCACACACACACACACACACACGCACACACACACGCACAGACACACACAGAGGCTTTTCAGGAACCAAAGTGCACACGCCACCTACACCATGAGCAACAAGCAGCAGAAACATCAACTCACCAGCATGCATATAAGGGACACACACACACACACGCACATGCACACACACAGGCATTCAGCCAGAATCTCAGCAGGAAAACAGCAGGTATATTTCTGTCAGACATGGACACAACCAATTGCAGCTATAATCACAGCAGGCAAGCAGCAGAAGCACCAGGTAGCGTGGGGGCACACACACGCACACACACACACACACACACTGAGGATACACAACAGTAACCACAGTAAATGGCAAATGTTAAATATGCAGTTTATAAACATATAAACATCAGTATCTGTAGCCTGTGTATATACTGAACAAAATGCAAATGCATCATGTTGTATTTTACTAAATTCTTTGAGTTTTTTTTGAATTAGCATCTTAGCATCTTACAGCAGAGTATATGTAATTTAAGAATCCAATACATGCAAAGAATGGTCTCAGTTGGACTTTGTACGGTTGAGTTGTGACACTGGACCTTAATTCTGTGTCAAAATATCTAACATCATGTTCAGACCGACCTAAGCCTTTGTGAGGGAGACAAAAGAAAAAACAAAAAAAGCACTGCAGACTCAGTCATTTGAAGGAGGACACTCTACTGTCACAGTCGGGGTCCCTACACAAAAAGCAGAGGTAAAAAAAAAAAAAAAAGAAGGAGGGGAAACTTTTGGAAACTTTTTCCACCACATGAGCATGACAGCTTTCCAGAGACGTTCGGCGGTGCTTTGCCAGAGGATTTAACAACAGAGGCTGCATTGACTCGAAAATGTAAATTCGTGGGCAATAAGCAAATCGCCACAACCGCCAACATCGGTACTCAGGAAACTTCAAGAAAAGACACAGGTTTAAAAAGTCTTTTCTGTTGTTTGGAGTTTCCACTAATGTGATAAGAATGACTAATGTTAAACTTGTAACATCTGTCATCGTGTTATCATCACTCACCTCACTGCAGTTGCTGATTGCCCACAGCAGATCAGCATGACTTCGATTTCAGACACCCTTCTCCTCCATCTGCTGCATTATTTTTCCTGTCAAAGAAGAAGTTATTTTCATCACTATACAGGCTGGTTCTGGGATACAGTCACTGCAGCATTTATGCCTATGCGAAGAAGACGTTAAAATACCATTGATGTGCAAGGAGAGCTGATGGATAAAGATCCAAAATGAGTATTAGTGAATCAAGTCTTTCTCCATTCTAACGAGCAAGAAAGAAAAATCCTCTGTTTGTACTCGTCTGTACACATCACAGAAACATCACAAACTGAAAGTTCATTGAACCCTATGAGCCATCGGCCATTTTCAAGGTCATTTCACTACCTCCACTTTGAAGCCCTTATTTTGATCATCACAAGAGCTAAGCATGCACGCTGAGTTTTTTTCTTTTTCGGAACAATGGGCTATCCAGATCTTGCATCAATTGATATGATCATACTTGCACATTATTTATTTTAACCTTTATTATTATTCTCTATGACTTAGGAATTGTGAAAAATATGCGCTTAGTCACGAACGGAAAATAGCTGTCATTGTTTGATCCGCTCAAGTGTTGACAAGCAGTAGCCTACTTGCGAAAGTGTCAAACCAGGAAAATTTAAAGTTACTTTTCACACCAACACTTTGTCACGCTGAAAAGTTACTAGCATTGTTTGAAAGGTCAAGTTGATACACGATACACCAGCAAAAAATACTTCGAGCGCAATTCAACTTCGAAGAAAGGATGTGAATTTGGACCCACATACGCCCGTCGGGCTCCAAGGGTTAAAAGCAAGAACAGAAGTACTTTGCAAAACAAAAATGCACAATCACAACAGTGCCCCATGTGTAAAGACTCACAAACAAAGTCAGCCAGAAACGGCAAAAGGACCACAAACAAAACATACACAGACAGATAGGGAGTGAGTCACATACCATCTGCAACTACAACCTCGGCCAGATGCATCATAAACATCCAGCAAACACACGCAAACACAAACGGTCACGCACATTACTCAGGAAAAACGGGAGCACAGAGGCACAAGGTGACTCACTGGTGTGCACTCAAACGTACACCTACATTAAAACAACTACGTTACTCTGCCATTATTCTCCGCAAGTGCAAATGAGAAAATGTCTGAAGTATTAATGTCGATCCGGGCTGAGTCATCGTCATCTCGGCCGACAGCGGGCAAAGTAACGGCTAAGTTCACACACATTAGGCAGACTTCCCGGGAACGTGCGGTTGTGGCCACAGGTAGACCTCCGCATAGATGAAACACACACACACACACCTATGTACCTACACATCCGCAGGGCCATCACCCACACCGCAGCTATTATGATCCGTCATCCTCTCCATACTGACCTTCTCATCCTCGCAACCCCCGAGCATTACCCTCGACACACACACATGCACACACAGGCTAATGTCATACACAATATCACACGGACAATCCCTTTAATGGTGTCTAGATTTTCCATGTTTCACACGAATCTCCACAATGAACAAATAGCGCACACGGAGAGAAAGAAAGCGAGCCTCTATTAAACCTTTCAGACATCTACAGTACTTGCTCCATGTAATCTTGTGCTATTGACCCTGCCGCTTCCTGGACAAATGGAACCTTATTAATCATCATAGAAGTTGCAAAAAGGCGTTGTGCTGAGAGAGCTCCATTTTTCATTTGCAGCCCTTCTGAATTTAGCAAATAGCGGGTTCCCAGGCACAATCTGTGGCCAAGTTAGTCTTTGTAACAGGATATGTATGTCTCACTCCACCTGATTTATTCATTTTCTGGCTTTCACATCCACGGAGGCAGCCAACACTTTGCAGTAGATTAGGAATGGTGCAGTGTGTTAATCCTGTGAACTGAGGAATCAAGATTTATGGTCAATAATGGAAGTCATCTGCAGTTAAAAGATTCAGCAGCATTATTTATAAATCGTTTAATATTTTAGTTTTTAGTTTTACATTACACAAGAAGTAAACACAAGAAAGGCAAGTCAACCATGGCTGGAAAGTGCTTTTGGTTGTAGTAAATGCTAATTAGATGCAAAACCAATGAGAAATCTGGGGGGGGGTCATCAGTTAAAACCAAAGACAGGTGAGAGACTAAAATAAAGTGTTTGAAGCGTCAGTGGTGTGATGCAGAGGTTGTTGGACCCCAATTTAAAAAGACACCAGTGGAAAAGCATGCAAAAATTAATTTTTAAATATGGGAGAACTCAGCCGAAGGGGACCAGAAGATAATTACACGTAATCCAAAATGTGGTCAACACAAACAGACCCCAAGAGAGAGAGAGAGAGAAAACACCAACACAAGCAGCAATATGATACTTTATCAATTAATAAGCAGCTCTGGTGGAAAAGAGCTCAAAACATGATAATATTCTCCGGAGAACCAATGTAAAGTCATTTTTAACTAAATCCTACTTTAATTAATTTATATGATTCAAAGATTAATTTGTAGAAATAATTGAGTTGTTTTCATCTTCTGGACCAAAAGAAAAATATTCCGAAGCCTGCTGGACTCCAAAAATAATAATTGTCCATTTGTGTCTGTAAATCAAATCCAAATAGTCATTGTCATTTATTAGCAAACATTTTGTCCATTGTACTGTCTGTAGTGATTGCTAACTCACCAAGAGATTAGTGTTGTTAGTATGTTTGGACAAATTGGGTATTAAACAGATTTACACACAAACTAAAGGCCTGATCTGATCGGATCACATCATAGATCCTGGTAACCATGTTATGGCCCTGGTCCGACTCCAGTAATCGGTGGAGATTTCAAGTCATCATAGTGAAGCTTAGTAAGTTGAACGCGTCACATTTCCAGAAAGGCGCCATTCCCAGCACGGCACCCTCCGGTTCCAGCAACCCGCTGTGGTGATGCTTCCCAGCAGCAGGCCCTGAGAGCTTGTGAAGGTAGATGGTAAAATAAATACAGCAAAATACTGAGGAGTCCAGCTGAAGTGTGTAAGAGACCTGCTTGGACAGGATTATTTTCCACCAAGACATCAACCTCAAACACAAAGTCGAAGCTGCACGGGAGTCTAGACTGCAGTCCAATTCACACTTTGTGGCAGGAGCTGGAAAAACTGCTGTTCCCTCACAGTAACCATGCAGCATGACAGAGATTGAGGAGTTTTTTTGTTTTTTTTAAAGGAATTGCTTGGCAAAACAGCACCACTATTGCTACCTCTGCTTTGCTGATTTGAAGGAGGTTGTTTTATATTTGTACTTACATTGTAATTTGACGGGGAGTAAAACTACTTTTAGACACTGTATATTATATATGAAAGGTAGAGCTCAAGTACAAGAACGACGTTGGGTTGTTTCTAGAATTGGCACCCAATTATGCTTCTTGATTAGGCCCAGTCATGCTGCGACACGTTGGCAAGAAAGAAAGAAGGAGAGATGTTTCATTTGAGCAGGGAGTTCTATTTTTTTTATCCTCATATTGTTTGTCTTAGCAGTTTTTGTCAGCTTCAGTCACCCATAAAGGTGCGTTGTGGGATGTCTGGTTGAAAGCACTCCAGTTGCTCCCACTGCGTTTTCCCCCCTTGTTTGCCACAACCTCCCTTTCCACCGGTCTGTGTCAGTCTTTCCGCCGTCTTGCCAAATTAACAAGGCTTTTAGGATCTCCAGAGACCCGGCACCTCACTGATTTACCGACTGTCAGACCACCACAAATCACTCCATTCCTGTCAGCACTCCTCTTTTTTTTTTCTCTCCATCTCTTTTCTTTCATCACTGTGTTTCTCTACGTCTCACTTCCTCTCTATTGCTGTTTCCATTGCCTGTCTCTCTACCGTTTTTTTTTTTTTTTTTTACAATCTACTGCTGCTTTGTGCTCTCCTCTATATGTCTCTCTCCTCCTGTTACTTTGCCTTTTCCTCTCCCTGACTTCCTTACTTCGTGCCTTTTTTTTTGTTACTCCCACTCCTCCCCTTCCTGTCGTCATTATTTCACCCTTTCTCTTCACATTCTCATCCTGTCTTTTCTCACCTCCATCCCACATCCCTTCCTCTTTTATCTGTTCCCATTCCACACTCCCCTCTCTCCATGCTACTTCTTTCTTGTGTTTGTCCTTTCTCTCCTTCGTCCGCCCCCACTAATACCACCTTTCCCTCCCTTCCAGTACCTCCAGAGGCGGCAGCAGGAGAACGCCCAGCGGCAGAGCAGAGGGGAGCCCCCGCTGCCTGAGGAGGACATCACCAAAATGTTCAAGCCCCCCCAGCCGCCACCGCGCATGGACACACTGCTTATCGCAGGTACGTACACACACACACAAACACACTCGCCGTGCACGGCCGGTGCTCGCCATCCCCCCCCCCTTTTAAAAAAAAAAATTCCATCAGCCGCCTCTGCTCCCCTCATAGGAGCTCAGGTTCTGTTTTGTAATTATCTCCGCCATTATCTTGAAATTACATTAATTTAAAGTTTATTGACTCAATCTCCAACTCGACCGCCCCTTTCCCTGCTGTTTTCACGCTGCTCAGCTCTCCTCCGCCTTTTTGACAACATTCTGATGCTTCCGTTTACTTCATTCACCACTAATTTGACGTTTTGCTGTTTTTTTTTTCTTCCCCACCTCCGTCTGTTTGTGTGCAAAAAACAAACAAACCCTGCACTGTGTATCTACGTATGTATGTATGTATGTGTATATGTATGTATGTATGTGTATATGTATGTATGTATGTGTGTTTCTATGCATATTTGCGTGGGTGTATGCTTGTGCTTTGGTGTGGGGACGCGTGGATGCATGTGGCTACCCTCCAACAGGGCAAATTAACAACTACTGCCAGAATGTGAAGGAGTTCACCTCGCAGAACCTCGGGAAGCTGTTCATGGCGGAGGCGCTCCAAGGCCACAACTAGACAAGATACAAAAGAGCGGAACAATCTGCAATAAAGGAGGAAGTGCGCGGGGGGTGGGGGAGGAGGAGGGCGACAGAAGAGGTAACAGAGATGCAAAACCAACTTGGCGACGACTGGAGGGGCATCTGCCGTCATTTACATTCGAAGAATTTGTTTGTTTTTATGCCTAATTCCAACTTGGATACAAAATTATCGTTAATTATCACTTTTCATTTCAATAAAAGTCTCGCATCTCCACATCGTCTCCGTCTCCTTGTGTATTATCACAGTCGATCCGTCTTCTGCTATAATGGTAATTTTAGCATATTGTACTGAGTTTAACCGCACAAAAAGGGTTGATTTTGTACAGAACATTAATGTGCTGAAATGGAGCTTGCTTAGAATACAAAATAATTATGCAGCACAATAGTAAAGTGTAATTTTATTGCTACATACTTCCTGTATTTCAGTTCAAACATCGAGCAGGAAAAACAATTGTCATTGGATTTGCTGTGTGTTGGTTCTCATGGTGGTAACAATGATTTCCTTTTCGCAGTGAAGTTATGCATCAAATGAAATACCAGCTACATGACTGCCCTCCCTGATTTTTGATTTATTTATTTATTTATTTTTGTTCAAGTGGAATTGCACACATCCAGTTCTGCCCTTGTTCTACACCGATAGCAATTAGCACCTCTTTATTTTTAGGAGTCCCGATAGTGAAACTTGGCTTGAAGCAATGATTTTTGGTTCTTGTTTTTTCAGTTTTCAAGACGGCGCTGCAGGTGCACCAAATGACAGACTGAGAGAAACTGTTGTGTGTTCTGGGTGGCGCTCCTTGTTTAGTGATGTCGCACGTGTCTTGCCAAAAATGTAAAAATTATTTGAGAGGAGAAATTACCAACAAGGGAACCAATTAAGTGTTTTTGAAGTTGTGTATTTTTTACAATAAGGACCATAGGAAGAGGAATGAATCCAAGTTATGTTGGTGATGATAATGAATGTTGGCTGTCATTTAGGAAAAGTGAAGGCGATCATGGGGTTTAAATGTTTTGCAGGAATGCTGGCGTGTTGTTCGGCAATCACATGAAATAGGATTCAAACATGAAGATGAACGTCAGCTGCACAGAGAAAACTTATTTTTATATCCATCAATATGCTGAGCTTCTATTTGCTGGCTTGTGATGGACGGACAGCAATATCATGAATGTATCGTCAAGATAATTACTGAAACTATGAAGAGGGATCTGAGGTGTTAATGTGACCAGCAATTCATATGAAATCGAATTGAATCTACCTGACCGCATTACACAAAGCAGATTGTCACGTCTACCTTCAAGATGTCACATGTTCTGCCTGCATATCATTCCTTGTCACTTGTTTCAGCAGGCTTAACCACTCGGTATCAGGAGAGTTTTCCAGGGAGTCCCAGCTGAATGAAGCAATTAAAACTACATTTACAAATCACAGACACGCTAGCAGCTCTTTCAAGACCCCGTATTACACACATTTACAGATTCCTCAGTTTTTGGGGGGGTGGACTAGAATATGTTTACAGGCTGTCATGTTCAAAGTAAACATCATTCTTCTTATATTGCTGCAGAAGGCTGTACTGTGAAGCGAGATTAATGGGTAAGTTGAGCCTGAAGTCAGTTTTCAGTATCATGAAGGTGGCTCTCTTTTAACCTGCTAGATCTCCATGGTAACTGATGATGTGGAGCTAACCTGGTCTGGAGCAGGTTATGTTCACATTTAAGTCAGCTGTAAGAAGCGTCTCCCTTCACGCAAATCATTTCCTGATGACATGTGATACAGATTCTCAACTGAGGGAATGTGTTTTATCTGCAAACCTGTCGAGCTGAATGTTACTAAAACCACTGAAGCCGTGTAGTTGCAGTGTCGCTCACTGCATGTATCGCGTTGCCATGGGAATCCGACAGGTCTTCAGCTGGTGATGCAGAAATCGCTAAAATATGTTTTTATGTTTGATCCTGATTTGCTGCCAAGTGCGTTTCACACTGCTGGTGCTTCACAGATTGGAAAATTGATTATTCATATTATTTTCTAAATTGAACGAGGCACCTACATTAATCAGTTAAATAAGTGTATTAACACATGATTAACAGTTTTCTACCAGCCTTCCTGTCTTGCATCATTTGTGTTAGCAGCACTTTTTAGCGTCATCATTATTTTATATTCCTTGTAGCTCTTAATTATTACAACCTGTTGACAGAAGTCACCATTGGTCCATTTTGTACAGAAGAATCGCCACATGACCCGTTTTATGTCAACACGTCCGAAACAGAAAAAGTCACCAAAGAAAGCTGATAACCACCTTCATGATACCTGTTGTCTCTGACTGAAACACTAGTTTTCACTTACACAAAGAAAGCCCCGTTATGTCAAACTTGTAGTAGAGCCCTAAGGACTTGTAATCACCTGCTTCTCTAAAAGGCTCTGTTTTAGCTTCTTTCTCTTTAAGGCCTCTCCTTCCAAAATGCCAAGTCTGCTCTGGTTGTACAGCTGGCCTGACAAACATGAGACAGTGTTAGTTACAGGCTGTAACCTCAGATCTATGAGCATAGGGATGTACGCCCAGCAGAAGCATCTCTAGTGAGGAAGTAGACTGCTATGGCAAGTTGTTTCAATATTTATTAGCTGAGTTTGACTGTCTGGAATTAGAATTACAGATATCAACAATGTCATTTTGACTATTAATGTATAATGTATAGTTCATTTTTGAACAATCATAGTAATTCCAGATATCTCAAGCATTGTTGTGAGTAGTCTGACTTGTGCAAGACGCTGCTCATGCAAAGCTTCTCATCTGATATTAGCCTAGCAAAGCATTTAAACAGTGTTGGCAGAAGGTTGCTGTTGTTGGATAAGACTGAGAACATGCCATGAACTAGAATGAGATTTTTATGCACTTGCCGTAGCTTCTGACCTAACTACAGCTATCTGCAATGTTATTTTAATCAACACTCTAATTCAGCATATCTGTGATAACATTTTAACTAGATGGACGTCTGGTTTGAGATATCCATCCATCCATTATC